>NC_133367.1:4106811-4149753 GCF_049309525.1 Garra rufa
ATTAAAACTGAAAAATAATAATAATAATACAAAAGCATTTAACAAAACTACTTAAAACTAAACTAAACTAAAATAAATAAATAAATAAATAAATAAATATAAAAACATAAACTAGTTAGTTTCTCAACCAAATTATTATTATTAAAACTGAAAAATAATAATAATAATACAAAAGCATTTAACAAAACTACTAAAAACTAAACTAAACTAAAATAAATAAATAAATAAATAAATAAATATAAAAACATAAACTAGTTAGTTTCTCAACCAAATTATTATTTTCATTAAATATTGCAAACTTTATTCTTACTGAAAAAATAATTTGTAATTTATAAGTAATTAAAATAAATAAATAAATAAATATGTAAATAAATCAAAGATATATAACTGAATTTGTCAGTTAGTGTTGATTAGTTTTTGATATTTTTTTTTTATTATTATATAAGTATAAGAAATTTTAATATTTTTAGCCATATATTTGTTATATTGTTAATTGAAATAAAATACAGCTGAAATAAAATAAAGAAATATGAATGAAATAACTAAGTTATTAACTGGAAATAAATAAAAACTAAAGCTGAAATAAAAATAAGTAAATAAATAAAACACAAATAGAATTATTTAAACATTTTCTCACAGAAGCATGTAACAAAATTACAAAAAAAAATTAACTAAAATTAAAATGTTCATTAACATTAATTAAAATGTTATTAATTAAAATAAAATAAAGCTGAAATAAACAAAAATATGAGATGAAAAACGTAGAAAGAAAGTTAAAGAAAATTAGAAATGAAATAACTAAATTAACTGGAAAAAAATAAAAACTGAAACTGAAAACAAAAAACAAATTATTTAAACAAACAAAAAAATACAAAAGCAGTACTAAAATGACAAAAAAATAAAAATAAAAATAGAATCTAGTTAGTCTCTCAGCCATACCAACAGCCATTAGCTTATATAATCGATGTCATATTAGATGATTGATGTATTATTTTAAATTGTATTTGTGTAATATAGTGTAGAGTGTATTATGATGCTTGAAACTAGGGGGCTGTATGAAATATTGTATTATGAAGTATCTTTTCCTTTTTATTATTTTTTTTGTGATGAGCTGCTGTGACATGTGAATTTCCCTTTGGGATTAATAAAGTTAAATCAAATCAATCAAATCAAATCAAAATAAATTATTATTATTAAATTGTTAATTATTAAATTCATTAAATATTGCAAACTTTATTTTCCCTAAAAAAAAAATGAAACGCATTTAAAGAAATAACTATGCAAGTAACTTACAGATACTACGTTTTACACATAAAACATTTTTGAAGTAATGCAGAATTATTAGTTTATTTTACATTTTACAATTTTTGTATTTATTTATTTATTTTGCGGGTTTCATCCTCAATGTGCTGATAAATCATTGTCAGTAAGACCAGGAACAGGTTGAAGTGAGTCCATTTTGATTTCTCATTTGTTTTATTGCGATTCAATCTGCAACTAAACTCTCGGCATTACAAACCTCCGCCGTTACCTATCGGCCTGACATGATAACAAACCGTAAACAAGTCACGCACCGTTGCAGGACTCTTTTAGGGCCGTCCATAAAAATGCTAATTAGAGACTCCCAGAATGCCGTGCGTCGGCATGTCGATAAATCCGTCCGTTTTTGGGGGTCTCCGTCCAGATGGGCCGTGCGAGTCAGATTTACGAGCATCTGTGTCGCATGTCATCCATCCTGTTCAAAATTGGGGAAATCAATCGGCTGGATTACGCTCCTGTCAGGATGAAATACTCAAGCCTGTGTCCGTTATTAAACCTGTGATTGTGAGATTCGACCCTCTCCATCTGAAGCTCTTTATTGTGTTGTTTTATACGCTGGAATGTATCGTAATCACTCTCTCCTGCGGGTTTTATGTAACTAAGCAAGTTTGTAAATGATTGTTGTAATGTTTGTTTTGAGCTGTCGGACAGCAGGGGTTTATGTTTGTTTATTGTTTTACGGCAGGTTTGATGACGGATGGAGAGGTGAAAAATGGATCCCGCTGTGTCTGATTATTTATGTGCATATGCATGTCCTTCAGTATATGACTGGTTTCCATTGCAACACTATATATGTAAAACTCACAAATGCGTCAAAGCTCACCCACATTCACATGCATTTAATTATACAGCTGATACTTGTTAGCATGTTTTAGCATTATTAGCATGTTGTTAACATGTTTCTAGCATGATTAGCAGGTTGCTAGCATGATTCTAGCATGATTACCAAGTTGTTAGCATGATTAGCACGTTGCAAGCATGTTTTAGCATTATTAGCATGTTGTTAGCATGATTAGCACGTTGTTAACGTTTCTAGCATGATTAGCAGCTTGCTAGCATGATTCTAGCATGATTACAAAGATAGAGTAAATAGATAGATAGATAGATAGATAGATAGATAGATAGATAGATAGATAGATAGATACATGTCTCTAGCATGACTAGCATGTTTTTAGCATGATTAGCATGTTTTGCGAACATGATTCTAGCATGATTAGCATGTTGCAAGCATTTTTCTAGCATGATTGAACATTATTAGCACATTGTTAATATGTTTCTAGCATTATTAGCATGTTGTTAGCATAATTAGCACGTTGTTAACATGTTTCTAGCATGATTAGCAGGTTGCTAGCATGATTCTAGCATGATTACCAAGTTGTTAGCATGATTAGCGCATTGCTAGCATGTTTTAGCATTATTAGCATGTTGTTAGCATGATTAGCACGTTGTTAACATGTTTCTAGCATGATTAGCAGCTTGCTAGCATGATTCTAGCATGATTAACATGTTGCAAGCATGATTCTAGCATGATTAGCATGATACTAGCATGATTTTAGCATGATTAGCATGATACTAGCATGATTAGCATGATGCAAGCATGATTCTAGCATGATACTAGCATGATTAGCATGTTGCAAGCATTTTTCTAGCATGATTGGCAAGTTTTTAGCATGATTTAACATTAGCACATTGTTAATATGTTTCTAGCATGATTAGCATGTTGCGAGCATGTTTCTAGCATGATTAGCATGTTGTGAGCATGTTTCTAGCATGATTAATGTGTAACTAGCATGCTTCTAGCATGATTTTAGCATTTTAGCATGTTTTAACATTATTAGCATGATTAGCACATTGTTAACATGTTTCTAACATGATTAGGAAGTTGTTGGCATGTTTTAGCATGGTTAGCAAGTTGGTAGCATGATTAGCATGTTGTTAACATGTTTCTAGCATGATTACCAAGTTGCTAGCATGATTAGCACGTTGTTAGCATTTTTAGCATTATTAGCATGTTGTTAGCATGATTAGCACATTGTTAACATGTTTCTAGCATGATTAGCAGGTTGCTAGCATGACTCTAGCATGATTACCAAGATAGATAGATAGATATAACATGTCTCTAGTATGACTAGCATGTTTCTAGCATGATTAGCACGTTGCGAGCATGTTTCTAGCATGATTAACATGTTGTAAGCATGTTTTTAGCATGATTAACGTGTTACTAGCATAATTCTAGCATGATTGGCATGTTGCAAGCATGTTTCTAGCGTGATTAATGCGTTACTAGCATGTTTCTAGCATGATTACCAAGTTGCAAGCATGTTTCTAGCATGATTTTTTAGCATGTTTTAACATTATTATATGCATGTTGTTGGCATGGTTAGCACATTGTTAACATGTTTGCAGCATGATTAGCAAGTTGTTAACATGTTTTAGCATGGTTAGCAAGTTGGTAGCATGATTCTAGCACGTTTACCAAGATAGATATATACAGCATGTTTCTAGCATGATTAACATGTTGTGAACATGTTTCTAGCATGATTAACGTGTTACTAGCATGTTTCTTTATATGATTAGCGTGTTACTAACATGTTTCTAGCATAATTAGCAAGTTGCTAGCATAATTCTAGGATGATTAGCAAGTTGTTAACATGTTTCTAACATGATTAGCATTTTGCTAACATGTTTCTAGCATGATTAGCATGTTGCTAGCATGATTCTAGCATAATTACCAAGTTGCATGTTTCTAGAATGTTGCAAGCCTGTTTCTAGCATGATTAGCATGTTTCTAGCGTGATTAACATGTTTTGGCATGTATCTAGCATGATTACCAAGTTGCTAACATGTTTCTAGCATGATTAGCATGTTACTAGCATGTTTCTAACATGATTAACATGTTACTAGCATGTCTCCAGCATGATTCTAGCATGATTAGCATGTTTCTAGCATGAGCATATAATAATAAGTTTAAATAGCATTTCAGTGAATTGTCTTTCTCAAGCCAACTTAATAATCATAATTAAATGGAATTTTATTATGAATATTGTGTGTGTGCACTCATGCAAGCTATCATGTGTCCTGAAATATGGTTGTATGTTCTGATTTTATTTTTGCAGTTCAACAGCGCCAGTCCCCATTTGCACTCATTGTCTGGTGGAGTGCAGCAGGAACATTCTGCTAAACGTCTCATTCTGAATTCTACAAGAAAAAGTACATCATATGGGTTAGGAGCCACATGTGGGTGGGTAAATGATGACTGAACCTTCTTTTGGTGTTCAGAGTGTTTTTGCCCTGTTGGCACTGGTGTTAGCATGTTTGTGAGGGTTTTTCTCTAACTATAATTCTCCGAAAGTCATCTATTCAAAGTCAACACGAGATCATTTAAACAGTGTTTTCCATTAAATTGGTCTTTAGCAAACAGCTCGCGGACTATTATCATTATGGTGAGCGATGCGGGCCTGTGAACGCGGACCCGATATCCTCATTAGAGCAGGTATTTCTGGATGATCAGCCCTGCTGAGAGACACTGGGCTCAGGAACATTCGGCTCCACGGGACACGCTAATAAAATCCAGCTGGAGAGGCTTTAATAGAACCCAAAGCGTTTCTGCCGTCCAACTGGAGACGGAACGTTGTAGGAAGCAAGAGAAAGTCACTGCTTCAGGCTTGAGCCGTTGGTTTGTCTTCTGTCCGCAGTCGATCCTTGTTTGGAATTAAATAATGCTAATTATACATATAAATAAATAATAAAATATTTCTAAAAATATAATAATAATAAATCAGAATAAAAAAAAGATATTACAAATAATTAAATAAATACAATAACCAAATCTATTAGATGTAACTAATAATAAATAATGGCAGTGATCTAGCGTTCAAATTCTTTGAAATGATGAAGGTGAAGACATTTGAGGGGTTTTTTGCAGCAGATCTGGGTCTTTTCTGAATATTTGAGCGTGCTGCTGATGAGACGTGTTTTTGAAGCCAGGGACCCTTCATCCATTAGTAGGAAGAGTCACTCGGTCCGGTCACAGTTCATCCTGTCTCCTCATTAAGACGTCTGATTTATTCCTGAGGCTCGAACTCAGACTTCTCTCTGCATTTCCCATCATGCTTGGCTTACATTCACATAACTTTCATATTTACATGGCTCTCGAGAGTCATGAATGAAAGGTGTGAGAACGTTTCTCTAATGTTTGCAAAACGTTTACATACATTTTCATAATGTGTCCTGTTTTTGCAGTTCTTTAGGCAAAAGGTGTGTGAGAAAGGGCAAACTCATCCAGACATGCTGTTTTAGAGACACTTTCCTCACTTACAGACTCTCAAGTCGTTAATGTAATGCTTGAGAAAGTTGTCCTAAAGCTAACACAACATTTATGTACATTTTCAGAACATTTGCTGTTAGGTTTGGGCAGAGAAATGGCAAACACATCCAGATGTGCCATTTTAGAGCCACTTGCATTGCTTCTACTCTCTCAAGAATCATGAAATGTGTGAGAACGTTTTCCTAACGTTCCTAACACAACCTTTACGTACATTTTCAGAATGTATCCAGATGTGCAGCTTTCTTCACTTCCAGGCTCTCTGAGTCATGAATGAAACGTGAGAACGTTTCTCTAATGTTTGCACAACCTTTACATAATGTTTCTTGGAAGTTAACACAGTTCTTTAGGCAGAAACGACTTAAGAAACACTGAACTCCAGATGCGCTGCTTTCTTCATTTTATGTTCTCAAAGATCTTGAATGAAACGTGTAAGAACGTTTCCTTAATGTTTACACAACCTTAACATATTTTTTCAGAATGTTTCTTTTTAGTTGACAGACACAGTTATTTAGGCAGAAACAACTTAAACATTGAATTTATCCAGATGTGCATCTTTCTTCACTTTTAGGCTCTCCACAGTAACAAATGAAATGTGAGAACGTTGTCCTAACGTTTGCACAAACTTTACATATGTTTTCCGAATGTTTCTTGTTGGTTGACACAGTTCTTGAGGCAAAAACAACTTTAGAAACACCGAACACATCCAGATGTGCAGCTTTTTTCACTTTTAGGCTCTCAACAGTAATGAATGAAATGTGAGTACGTTGCCCTAACGTTTGCACAAACTTTACATATGTTTTCCGAATGTTTCTTGTTGGTTGTTACAGTTCTTGAGGCCGAAACGATGTTAGAAACACCGAACACATCCAGATGTGCAGCTTTCTTCACTTTTGGGCTCTCAAAGTTCATGAATGAAACGTGTAAGAACGTTTCCTTAATGTTTACACAACCTTCACATATTTTTTCTGAATGTTTCTTGTTAGCTGACAGACATAGTTATTTAGGCAGAAAACAACTTAAGACACATTGAATTCATCCAGATGTGCAGCTTTCTTCACTTTTAGGCTATCAACAGTAATGAATGAAATGTGGGAATGTTGCCCTAACGTTTGCACAAAATTTATGTACGTTTTCCAAATGTTTCTTGTTCGTTGACACAGTTCTTGAGGCAAAAACGACGTTAGAAACACTGAACACATCCAGATGTGCAGCTTTCTTTACTCTTAGGCTATCAACAGTAATGAATGAAATGTGGGAATGTTGCCCTAACGTTTGCAGAAACTTTACGTACGTTTTCAGAATGTTTCTTGTTAGTTGGCACAGTTCTTGAAGCAGAAATGACGTTAGAAACCCCGAACACATCCAGATGTGCAGCTTTCTTCACTTTTAGGCTATCAACAGTAATGAATGAAATGTGGGAATGTTGCCCTAACGTTTGCACAAAATTTATGTACGTTTTCCAAATGTTTCTTGTTGGTTGACACAGTTCTTGAGGCAAAAACGACATTAGAAACACTGAACAAATCCAGATGTGCAGCTTTCTTTACTTTTAGGCTATCAACAGTAATGAATGAAATGTGAGTACGTTGCCCTAACGTTTGCACAAACTTTACATATGTTTTCCGAATGTTTCTTGTTGGTTGTTACAGTTCTTGAGGCAGAAACGATGTTAGAAACACCGAACACATCCAGATGTGCAGCTTTCTTCACTTTTAGGCTATCAACAGTAACAAATGAAATGTGAGAACATTGCCCTACCGTTTGCACAAACTTTACGTACGTTTTCCGAATGTTTCTTCTTAGATGGCACAGTTCTTGAGGCAGAAATGATGTTAGAAACACCGAACACATCCAGATGTGCAGCTTTCTTCACTTTTGGGCTCTCAAAGTTCATGAATGAAACGTGTAAGAACGTTTCCTTAACGTTTACACAACCTTCACATATTTTTTCAGAATGTTTCTTGTTAGCTGACAGACATAGTTATTTAGGCAGAAACAACTTAAGACACATTGAATTCATCCAGATGTGCAGCTTTCTTCACTTTTAGGCTATCAACAGTAATGAATGAAATGTGGGAATGTTGCCCTAACGTTTGCAGAAACTTTACGTACGTTTTCAGAATGTTTCTTGTTAGTTGGCACAGTTCTTGAAGCAGAAATGACGTTAGAAACACAGAACACATCCAAATGTGCAGCTTTCTTCACTTTTAGGCTATCAACAGTAATGAATGAAATGTGGGAATGTTGCCCTAACGTTTGCACAAAATTTATGTACGTTTCCGAATGTTTCTTGTTGGTTGACACAGTTCTTGAGGCAAAAACGACGTTAGAAACACTGAACAAATCCAGATGTGCAGCTTTCTTTACTTTTAGGCTATCAACAATAATGAATAAAATGTGAGAACGTTGCCCTAACATTTGCAGAAACTTAAGTATGTTTTCAGCATGTTTCTTGTTAGTTGACAGTTCTTTAGGCAGAAGCTGGCAAAGAAACTGTGAAATCATCCAGACATGCATATTTTTTTGTTTTACTTTCAGGCTCTCAAGGGTCATGAATGAAACGTGAAAACGTTTCCCTAACGTTTGCAGTTTGCACAACCTTTGCGTTCATTTTCAGAATTTGTCTTGTTAGTTAACATTTCTTTAGACAAATCCATGTAAGAAACACTGAACTCATGCACATGTGAAGCTTATTTTACTTTAAGAGCATTTAGAACAGTAAGAACATTTTCCTAACGTTTGCACAACCTTCACGTTCGTTTGTAGAATATTTCTTCTTAGTTGACAGTTCTATAGGCAAAAATGACAGAAGAAACACTGAACTCATCCAGACTTGCATCTTTCTTTACTTCCAGGCTGTCAAGAGTCATGAATGAAACGTTTTACTTACGTTTGCACAGCTTTTACATATCTTCTCAGAACGTTTCCTGTTGGTTGACACAGTTATTTAGGCAGAACGACGTAGGAATCTCTGAACTTACCCAGATGTGCAGCTTTCTTCACTTCCAGCCTCTCATAAGTCATGAATAAAATGTGTAAGAACATTTTTCTAACGTTTGCACAACCTTCACATACATTTTTAGAATATTTCTTGTTCATTAACACTGTTCTTCAGGAAAAAGCTACATAAGAAACAACAAACTCATTCAGATGTGCAGCTTTTTTCACTTCCAGGCTCTCGAGTCATGAATGAAATGTGTGAAAACGTTTTCCTAACGTTTGCACAACCTTTACATGTGTTTCCAAAACGTTTCTTGTTAGTTGACACAGTTCTTTAGGCAGAAACAGTGTAGGAATCTCTGAACTCATCCAGATGTGCTTCTTTCTTCCCTTTCAGTCTTTCAAGAGTCATGAATAAAATGTGTAAGAACGTTTTCCTAACGTTTTCACAACCTTTATACACGTTTTCAGAGCATTTCATTTTCAGTGACACAATTCTTAAGGCAGAAATATCTTAAGAAACAACAAACTCGTCCCGACACGCTTCTTTCTTCACTTATGAATCATGAATGAAATGTGTGAGAACGTTTCCCTAACATTTACACAACCTTAAGTATGCTTTCAGAACTGTTCCTGTTCAACGACACTGTGTATTAGGCAGAAACTGCTTAATAAACTGCAAACTCATCCAGACATGCAGCTTTCTACACTTCCATGCTTTCAAACGTCATGTTCCCATGCTCTCATCGCTGTAATCTCTCAAAACTCCCTCATGAGAGCGAGACTTCCTGTGGTTGCAGTGTGAAAAGCCTTCGCTCCGCGGCTCAGTTTAGCTCCGTGTCTGAAAGCGTCCGTGCGCCGGGGTCATCCAGCTCGAGTGTGAAGTGGCAGGATGTCCCGTCCGGGTCCCACAGGTGTGTTTTTTTCATTCGTTGAAGTGATTTCTCTCTCCCTCTGTGAAGTGCAGACAGGGGACGCCCACTCCAAAAGCCTTTTAATGTGTGCCGTCGGCCCTCGGGGACAGCGGCTCTCACAGACCTGTCCATCTGACAGACATATCAGTCCAGCCTTTCAGAGAGACGCACTCGGGAGTGCCAGGAAAAATGAAGAGGAGGATGACGAGGAAGTGCTCCTGCCAAATAAAAGCTTTTGCTTCACTGCTTTTATATTATGACGTTGTTCGGGTAGGTGGTTTGGCACTGAACAACGGCGACAACTAAACAATGGCCTCTTCAGTGCTCGCCGAGATTCAAAGCTTAATTGGACGTTTGTACATCCGAACAATCTCACTTTAGACAGAAAAGACAACAGAGTTGTGTGTTCACGCTTTTACACAATCATACTTGTGGGTTTCACCTGGTGGGCGATAAAGCAACAACGTGGTTTTATTTTTAATTCATAAATGATTCGATTTTATGTTTTTTTTTAGATAATTTAGCCGTTACAATTTATTTCAGACTTTTGCTGTGATGAATCATTTAAGTCTCTTAGTGGCCATTTTGAACTTTTTAAAAAAATTTGATAAACTTTTTAAAATGTCTTTGACTCTTTTGAATTTTTTAATAGTTTCATTATGTCTTAACCTGATGTTTTTTAATTATTATTATTAGAGGTTCGAGCACGTAGTGCTGAAACCCTATTGTAATTGTAAGGATTTTTCTTATTATTCTTCTGCCCTACAACTGTTCGTGCAGACCAAACCGTAAGGCCTAGAAAGCTTAAAACTTTGTCAGATGGTAGAAGTATTGCTTGCTACTCAGATCCGAAGACTCTGCCCAGTCAGCCTATAGGGGCGCTACAACGATCGAAAACGTAAAAAAACCTCCTAGACCGTTTGTCGTAGAATCCTTGGGTCAATGAGGTTAAAAACCTAGAAAGTCTGCCGTTTTGAATTAAATTCAAACCCTATTTTTGTGAACTAGTCCTAGGTTTTTTGCCCAATTGGAACCAAACCAGTGCAGAAATGTTCCCTGGACAGTGAATATCAATAATTATCAAAAAAAGTTGAACTTTCGACTCACGGTCGCAAAGGGGCGCCAAAACGTTCGAAAGAGGCAGGGCCACTTGTACTAAAATGGGTATAACTCTTGAACGGAATTAGATATCTTTATGAAACTTAGTACACATGTGTAAGAACTCAATCTTTGGTTAAATAAAAAAAAAAACATTGTGCAGCTCTGCCACTTGATGGCGTTTCGAGATGGAAAAAACACAAAAACGGCTATAACTATGCAAGCGTTAGTCCAATTGACCTATAAATTTGTATGCAGTGTATTTGTCCAATGTGTCACAAGGGTCTATGAGGACATTTGCGTATCTCTAAAAACATGGCCGCCATCGGCCAATGAATTTTGAGCACCTATTAGACAAGGTTAACGGAGGCCAATTAGAACAAAACTTGGTGGGAAAGTTGGTGACTTATGGCCCTAAACGTCTGTAAGAATTTTGAAAGAAACTGGACACTAGTTGGCACTAATGAGTTTTTTTGGCTCTGTAATCAGGTGGTGTTTCACACATCCACACAATATGCATGCCATTTGATAGAACTCCTTATACTGAGCAACTTTGCCTGAAGAACCATTGCTGTCAATCAAATCGTTCATTAATTATTCAAAAATATGTTAGAAACCTATTTTTGCAAACCAGTCCTACGTTTTTTTGCTCAATCTTGATCAAACAACTGCAGTGCAAAGTAGTGGATGCTTTAGATTAATAATTATCAAAAAAAAAAAAATTGAATTTTGTCTTTTGGTTGGCTATAACTGGGTCATTTAGAAAAGGCATGTGGCCAAGTATACCCAAAAGCCTATAAAACCCAAACTGAAACTCAAAACTTTATAAAACTTATTGGAAACGTGTGTCAGATGACTCTTAACAAGCATGCAAAGTTTCATGGAGATCGGACCACAGGTGACACTAGAACAGTTAAAAAGGCTTCAAAAACACTCAATTTCTATGGTAAATCACCTCAAATTGCCAAAAAATACTCATATTTACACAAACAGTAGATTCTCGTCACTAGACATTTATATACTTAATATTTAATTAAATTCAATTCAAGTTTATTTGTATAGCGCTTTTCACAATACAAATCGTTTCAAAGCAGCTGTACAAAAAAAAATGTAGGCTACTACAATATATTTAATAGCTTATTAGTGGTGACTACTGTATGTTAAGTTGATGTACATATTGTATAAATATTAAAAACAGTAATGGTGTAATCAAAAACAGATGATGAACACTAATAGTAATGATTATGTGTTGCAATCAAACTTGTAGAAAAATGGTGTAGTGCTGTATGTTGTTTCAATTTAATTAATTCCTGCTTTGTGCACTGAATCCATCTCAGATGTCTTAACGCTCAAACACACGCACACATGTAAGACTCAAAAGGCCTTGGCACATCATTCACTATAACTCAGTGCAGGCTTGAATTTTTAAAGGGCCTCGTTCCACCCCAGGCAGGGCGGCGGAGCTGTTTGTCCCGAGATGCATTACGCGGCGTGTTTTGTATTCTTCACAGGGTGTCGTTTCGGCCTGATACTGCCTAAATGTGCTTCTAAATCTAACCGAAGATCTTTTACATGATATCCAAAGCTGATTTGTGATTAGATGTGGAGCCTGAAGGTCAAAATCACTCTTGAGAGCATCTCCACGTATCCCAAAGGTAGCGCTTCTCTATCAGATGCATCATTATTCACCGTAACCTTTATTAAATATTAAATCAACGTTAACTGGCATTAAATTACTGCATTAACTAAACTACTAAATTACAACACTTACTAGGCGATGTCATCCGAAGTCATATCAGAGGCGGGTGATGCAAGGTATTGCATTCCAATGAAAGTTTATGGCAAAAACAGTACGATTAAAACCACTGATGAATCATTCACAATAAGACCAAGAACGCATTAGATTGTAAACTGTGCACCATATAAACTTTTTTTTATAAAGCTATGAAACATCCAACTAGAAAGAAAGAGATGAAAATGCTACTGCATTTCGACAAATGTTTACAACAAAAAAAGAACTTTTTTCGTTGGAATAACACGCACAAACGAATTGTGCACAGTAAGGCCAAGAATGCGAACTTGAAAAGTAAAAAAAAAAAAAAATTAGATTCCATTTATAAGTATTACATTTAAATTGTATAACTTTTATTGCATTTATTTGTATGTTAACTTGTTTAAGCTAACACAATAGCATGCAAAATTCGGACACCACATTTTTCATAAGAGCATGTTAACGTAAATTTTGGACATTATGACTTGTCACATGTTGTAATGTTAACTTTCTAAAGCTAACGTGTTAGCATGTTAAAATCTGACATTATGACTTTTGCATGTTGTGATGTTAACTTAGTTAAGCTAGCATGGCAACATAATATTTGGACATCATGACTTGTTGCATGTTAAGATGTTAACTTTGTTAAGCTAGCATGTTAACGTAAAATTTGGACATTGAATTTTGTTCCATGTTGTAATGTTAACTTCGCTAAACTAAGTTGTTAACACGTAAAATTCTAACATTGTGAATTTTGTTGCAGGTTGTGATGTTAACTTTGTTAAGCTACGGTGGTAACATAAACTTCGCACATTAGGAATTTTGTCACGTTGTGACGTTAACCTTAAGGTTATGTGTTAAACTGTAAAATTTGCACATTACAAATTTTGTCACATGTTGTGACATTAACTTTAAGGTACCGTGTTAATATAAAATTTGCACAATATGAATTTTGTTATGCTGTGACGGTAACTCGAAGGTAATGTGTTAACATTTAAAATTGGCACATTATGAATTTTGTTGCATGATTTGACGTTAACTTTAAGATAATGCGTTAATGTAAAATTTGCACATTATTATGTTAACTTTAAGGTAACGTTTTAACGTAAAATTTGCACAATTTTGTAAAATTCACACCTTATGAATTTTGTTGCATGCTGAGTCATTACCTTTAAGGTAACGTGTTAACATAAAATTTGCACAATATGAATTTTGTCATGTGACAGTAGCTCGAAGGTAATGTGTTAACATTTAAAATTTGCACATTATGAATTTTTTCACAGGTTGTGACGTTAACCTGAAGGTAAAGTGGTAACTTTATGGTAAAGTGTTAACATGTTGTGATGTTAACTTTAAGGTAACGTGTTAAACTGTAAAATTTGCACATTACGAATTTTGTCGCATGTTGTGATGTTAACTTTAAGGTAACGTGTTAACATAACATTCGCACAAAATAAATTTTGTCGTACTCGTTGTAATGTGTTAACATTTAACATTATGAATTTTGTTACATTTTGTGACGTTAACTTTAAGCTAAGGTGTTAACTTGTAAAATTCGCACATTATGAAGTTTGTCGCATGTTGTGACGTTTTTTTTTTTTTTTTTTTTTTTTTTTCTGGGTAAATTACTTTTTTTTTTAAATTAGAATTCAATTAACGCATGTTGTGACATTAACGTGTAAATTTTGCACATTATGACGTGTTAACGTAAAATTCACACATTCTGAATTTTAATCACATGTTGTGACGTTAACTTCGTTAAGCTGGCATGTTAACAAAAAAATGTTAAAGTAAAATTTGGACATTATGATTTTTGTTGCATGTTGTGACAGCGTAAAATTTGCATATTATAAATTTTGTTGCATGTGGTGATGCACAGTTTTCATAAGGAAACCTGTACACCACAAACTTTTAAAATGTTTTTAAATAATGACAGTCAAAAAGAAAACAATTTACTGCACTTCAAATGTTTACGACCTCTTTTTGTTGGAATAAACATGCAGCAATGTATTGTTCACAGTGTAACCAAAAACATGACTAAGGAAAGCAAGTAGGGCCAATTTTCATTTTATGTTGACATAGGTCCAAATTTTCGCCTGCGGTACTTCATTTAAATCGTAATACTGTACAAAATGTGTGAATCTACATACAGACGTGTTGCTTTGTCAGCTCTAGGAAGTGGGATTATTTCCTCCCTCTCGCCTCCTGTCTCTCTCTTGATTTTCTGCCGTTCTCTTTCGACGTCTCGCTCCCTCTTTGTACTCGTCGAGAGCTGAAGATCAAAGACGAGCGCCGTGAAGCTCCCAGGCCTAAATTAGATTCATGTTTCCTTGAAAGAACAGAGAAATTGGTAGGATGAAAACTGAAGGTCAATGTCAGCTCGCTCTCAACAAAATGCCGCCTCCACGCGAGCAGGATTAGGTCTCGACGCCGGGGCTCCTGAGAGCAGGGGAACGAGGAGCGAGTGGAGAACGGGCGTCAGGTGAAGAGGGGCTCTTATCACCCGCGGCCACATCTGAACTGGTTCCACCTCAGAAACGTGCTCAAAGACACATATTAGACACGGCAGAACAGCGAGTAAGAGCTCAGGGCACTATTATAGATTAAAGAAATCAATGTGGCACGCCAATAAAATATTTACAGAGGCTTGTTATCCGTGTTTTTCTTTTGCAAACATGCCTAAAAAATGCCCAGCTATTTTTCAGCCATTCAACATGCTCTAATACATTTCAGCCACGTAGCAAAGCGTCTTAGCATCAGAATAGCAATGCTGAGGAATGCATTAGCATTGCCATCGTGACTTTTGAACCGTTGTTTCAAAAGGTTGTAATTATTACTTCAACCCTTGGATGTTATGTGTACCATAACACTTACTATACAAATGGGAATATATTAAATGCTATTCATGCAAACCATAAATTATCATTGCATCCCGAAACAGATTGTTGGTGACATTCAGTGCTAGCAGACTTCAATGTGAGATTTTTTTTCTTGCATGGACACCAAAGTAATTAAAAAGAATAAGTGCTGGCCAATAAGCAGGGAAGCATGTAATTACGAGGTGTCTGGGCGGCACTAGCTTTAGCGCTTTAGCCTGTGACCTGTGATGGCTCAACAGATGAATTAATTAACAAGCGTGGTCCTCTGCATTTCATTACAGAAGCTTCTCAACCCATCATTTCATTCTGCTATTAATTTCTAAGATCCGTCTCACTACAGCTGAGCTCTTTCTATACTGTATGTCAATTTTTGCTAATGCTAATCATACCACATGTTGTGTTTTTGTGTTATTTTTAGTGTTTCCACCTAGCTGAAGATGTCAGACTCTGTCAAATGCTTTTTACTGATTTACTGTACCCTTACAAAATGGTTTATTTGCAGGTAGAACATGGTAGACCATCTTTGACTAGCCACAAATCAGCTAACAGCAAACTTAAGGTAATCAAGCTAGTATTTCAGACTTGGTAGCCGATCAGCCAGCTAATAATCCACTTGGGCTGACTAAAGACCCGTTTGGACCAACTAGCAACCCTTTTGGACCAGCTAATGACCAGCTAGAATCACCTGCTAGGTTGCGAGAAACAGCTATCAACTTTAACTGGATTTTTTTAAGCAAGGTAAGGCAGCTTTTGCATATCCCATTACTTTATATGTAAAATTGCATTAACGTATTGTAAAATAAGTTAACATCAACTAAACAATGAGATTAGTTAGCCTTAATAGTATTGTTAAGCTCTATAGGTTAGCTGGTGATAGGTTAGCACCCTTGCAAAACTCTTTATTTACAGGTAGTTAATGGTAGACCGTCTTGGACTAGCCACAAATCAGCTACAAGCTACGTAAGGTGGTTAAGCTAGTTTTTCAGACTTGGTGGCTAAGCGACCAACTAATAACCAGCTCAGACTGACTAACAACCAGTTTGGACCAACTACCCTTTTAGACCAGCTAATGAAAGGCTAGCTCTTGCTATATTGTAGGTAAGTTTTTGCTAATGCTAATCATACCGTATGCTATCTTTTTGTGTTGTCTTTTAATGTTTCTGTCCATTTGAAGATGTCAAACCCTGTCAAATATGATATGACTTGAATTACAGTTTTACTGTACTGTTTCAAAACTGTTTGTTTGCAGACCATCTTTGCCTAGCTACAAATCAGCTACAAGCCAACATAGGTGGTTAAGCTAATTTTTCAGACTTGGTGGCCAATCAGCAAGCTAATAATCAACTGGTTTGGACCAACTAGCAATCCTTTTGGACCTGCTAATGACCAACTAGAACCACCTGCTAGGTTGAAAAACACAGCTAGCAACTTAAACAGGATTTTTAGCAAGGTAAGTCTGCATACACAATACATTATTCCTTATATATATATAATAAAATGAAAGTATTGTAAACTGAGCTAGCATCAACTAAACTGATTAGTTAGGCTTTACAGTGTTACTAAGCTCTACAGGTTAGCTGTTAATGCTAACACAAAACTGACAATGTGTTAGCCAGTGTGAAGAACTTAGCTTGTACCTTTACAGGAGCTTCTCTTTTATTCCATGATTGCTAATCATACTGTATGTTGTCTTTTTGTGTCATCTTTAATGTTTCTGTCCATTTAAAGATCTCAAACCCTTACAAAACTTGTTATATGCAGGTGGTTAATGGTGGACCATGTTTGACTAGCCACAAATCAGCTAACAGCTAATTTTAGCTGGTCAAGCTAGATTTTTTTAGACTTGGTGGCCGATCAACCAGGCAATTATAAACTTGGGCTGACTAACGACCAGTTTGTACCAACTAGCAACCCTTTTGGGACCAGCTAATGACTGGCTAGAACCACCTGTTAGGTTGTGTTAGCTGTTAATGCTAACACAAATCTGACAATGTGTTAGCCAGTGTGAGGAAGTTAGCTTGTAACGACTTCTCATTATATTCCACTAATAATTTCTAAGATCCATCTCACTACAGCTGAGCTATTTCTATACAGTAAGCTAATTTTGCTAATGCTAATCATACTGCATGTTGTCTTTTTGCATCGTCTTTTAATATTTCTGTCCATTTGAAGATATCAAACCCTGTCAAAAGGTGACAACATAACTTGGGTTACGGTTTTACAGTAGGCTACCCTAAAAAAAAAAAAAACGATTATTTGCAGGTAGTTAATGGTAGACCATCTTTGATTAGCAACAAATTGGCTAACAGCTAACTTAAGCTGATCAAGCTAGTTTTTCAGACTTGGTGGCCGATCAGCCAGCTAATAATCTAACCTATTACCAGCTAACATGTAGAGCTTAACAATACTATAAAGGCTAACTAATCTCATTGTTTAGTTGATGTTAACTTATGACTTGCCACAAATCAGCTAACAGCTAACTTGAGGTGACCAAGCTAGTTTTTCAGACTTGGTGGCTGATAAACCAGCTAATAACCAACTTGGACCGACTAGCGACCAGTTTGGACCATCTAAGCTAAAATCAACAAAGCTTAACATCAAAATACAAACTAAAACCCTCCAAACAGTCTTCACTTTAAAAGCTAACATTGTGGGTTGCTATTGTACACCAAGCGTATTTTGTGTATCCGTTCCTCCCCAGCATTTCTTTCGACTCTCTCATGTCTAATTAACACCAGGCAGAACTGTGGCGGAGCAGAACTTTATGTAAAACCTGCAGATGGTCAGTTTTTCAGCGCACTTCCTCCAGACAGTCACACTGACAGAGTAAAAGCACAGTATTTCACCCTCACACTGACACTGCAGCGCAGCTAGCATACCAACATCACAGTTCAGACACAAATCACACTAGCTAACTCCCTCACACCTTGGCTAGACTTCATCAGACTGGCTCGTTGTTGTTGTTAGCGCTAGCAGCTAACCAACACGGTAGAGTAAAACTATTAACGCAATGCTAATATAGCGCTTTGTTAGCTTTGTGTTAACATTAACAGCTAAACTATGCAGTTTAGTAATATTAAAGGTGGCATAGAATGGAAAACTGTATTTACCTTGGCATATTTTAATAATAACAGTTGTGTACATGGACATCACAAACCATGAGTCTCAAACACCATCGTTTCCTCCTACTTATATAAATCTGGTGTTTGCAAAAGACCACTGAATAGGCCAATTCCAACATAACGCAGATTATGAAGTTATAGTCGTGATTTTTTATAGTCACGCCCCCAACATTTGCAAAAATGGCAGATCACGGACAGTTTCTATGCCCTGCATATTAATAGCGGCTTGAGCTCCATAATTAAATATATATTTGTGCTGTGCTGCTAAATGAGCCGCTCTGTGAAACAGCCAATCAGAGCAGAGCTCATCATTATTATTCATGAACCTTCCAAATAAGGCAATAACAGAGCATTTCATTCTAGGGACAAATCCTAGGGTTGTAAATGGACGTTTCTGGAGATTTTTTGCTCTTACCTAAGACATATACAGTCAAGTGCGAAATATTCATACCCCTGGCAAATTCTGACTTAAAGTTACTTTTATTCAACCAAGTTTTTTTTTTTTTTTTTTTTTTTTTTTTACCGGAAATGACACCGGCTTTTCCCAAAAGATAGTAAGACAATGTACAAAAGGCATCATTGTGGAAAAAAAAATTTCACAGCTTTTATTTACATTTGAACAAAAAGTGGCATGTCCAAAATTATTCATACCCTTCTCAGTAATCAATAGAAAAGCCTTTATTGGCTATTACAGCAATCAAACGCTTCCTATAATTGCTGACCAGCTTTTTGCATGTCTCCACTGGTATTTTTGCCCGTTCATCTTTAGCGATGAGCTCCAACTCTTTCAGGTTGGAGGGTCTCCTTGCCATCACCCTGATCTTTAGCTCCCTCCACAGATTCTCAATTGGATTTAAGTCAGGACTCTGGCTGGGCCACTGCAAAATGTTAATGTTTTTGTCTGCTAACCATTTCTTTACCACTTTTGCTGTGTGTTTTGGGTCGTTGTCGTGCTGAAATGTCCACTGGTGCCCAAGGACAAGTTTCTCTGCAGACTGCCTGATAGTTGTTGTTGAGAATTTTGATGTATTACTCCTTTTTCATGGTGCCATTTACTGTGATTAGGTTCCCTGGTCCACCGGCTGAAAAACACCCCCAAAACATTAGGTTACCACCACCATGTTTGACAGTGTTCTTAGGTTGAAGGCTTCTCCTTTTTTACGCCAAATGAAGGCTACATCAATGTGGCCAAACAATTCAATTTTTGTTTCATCTGACCATAAAACAGAACCAGAAGTCTTATTCTTTGTCCAGATGAGCATTTGCAAAGGCCAAGCGAGCTTTTGTTTGCCTTATCTGGAGAAGTGGTGTCCTCCTTGGTCTGCGTTTGTGGAACCCAGCAGTGTTCAGTGTCTGTTGGACTGTTTGCCTTGAGATGTTGCCACCAGCAGAGCCCAGATTCATCAGGATGGCCTTGGTGGTGATCTTTGGATTCTGTTTGACCTCTCTCACTATCCTCCTGGCCAGCACAGGTGTCACTTTTGGCTCCTGACCACGTCCTCTGAGATTTTTCACAGTGTGGAACGTCTTGTATTTTATAATAATACTTTGCACTGTAGCCACTGGAACTTCAAAACATTTAGATATGGTCTTATAGCCCTTTCCTGACTTGTGAGCAGCCACAATGCGCAGCTCTTTTGTCTCACAATGAGCTCTTTTGTCTTAGCCATGACTGTCCACAAACCAACAGCAGAGAGCTTCTGTTTTTCACCTGTTGAGATGATTAAAACAGCTGTTCCCAATGAATCAGGGTAATTAGGATGCTTTAGAACAGCTTGGACTATTTGGAATGGTATAGAACTTTGGATTTTCCCATAGACTGTGACAGTTTGCAAAAGGTATGAATAATTTTGGACATGCCACTTTTTGTTCAAATGTAAATTGAAGAGATTTTTTCCCCCCAATGATGTCTCTTGTACATCGTCTTATTATCTTTTGGGAGAAGCCTGTGTCATTTCCGGTAAAAAAAAAAACAAAAAAAAACTTGCTGGTTGAATAAAGTCAGAATTTGCCAGGGGTATGAATAATTTCAGGCTTGATTGTACCTTTTATGTAGATATCAGAGAACAATTTAAAATATTGTATCAGTGCATTCTATGGCACCTTTAAAAACTTGAAAATGTGGCTGATGGGTAAAACCACACGGCACTAAACTGAACGTTCACACGTTTGGCAGACGCTCTTAGCCCGCATCTGAGGTGCGTTTGATCGCGGCGTGTTTCCAGCTGTATCTCGCCCATCTCTGTTTACGCTTCTTCCAGAATCACTGCTGGGTATCTGCGGCGCGAGGGCCGGGACGCCGATGGCCGTCCGCCAGCAGGAGACTGCAGGGGATCTGGCTGGCAGAGCCGGCTGTAATCGCCGCTGATGGGCCCTTATTAGGCACGCTTGTCTGAGGACGTCACCCAGGAGCCCGTGTGTGGAAGGGGACGGGGACACATCTGCTGATTCGAACCACAATCATCTCACATGACTGCAGGCCAGAGGCAAACGCCAAGCTCGCTGCTCAGGTAGATGATTAGTGCGGATGTTATGGGTTTGGAGATGTTTTGTTTTATTAATCAGTTTGATCAGAGTTTACTTTAGGTTAGTTTTTAATCTGTCATTGCCAGTTTTAACCGTTTTATTTAATATTTGTTTTAAATATTTTTAAGGCTGCAAAGTTAACCAAGACATTTGAAATGTAACACTATTAAATTTGTTAATTTTAATTTTTTTTAATTAATTTGATTCCGTATTAAATAAAGGTGGATTCTACTAAGTTTCTTATCATAACATAACATGTATCAATGTATTATTATTATTTTTATGTATATAACTATTTATTTATAGTTTTGTTTCCTTTTTACATTTGTTTATTATTATATACTGTTTTAATTATCTAACTATAATAAACAGTAATTAAATAATTTATTTATTACTTATTATTACTTAAAATTGATTTATTACTTGTTACTTTTAATTTAGTTTTTTTTTTTTGTTAGTTTTGGAGCCATACATATTTTTACGTTCTTTAAAAAAAAAAATTGGTAGTTATTATTAATATTAATATAATTAATTAATTAATTAGTGGTTAATTTTGGAGCCGTAAATATTTATGCTTAATTTTTTGGTTTATGATTATAAAATTGGTAGTTACTGTTATTATTCTTCCTTATATAACTATATTAAACAATAATTACATTAATGTATTTAATTAATTATTATTCTTTGTTTCTGTTTTGTTTTCTAAATATTTATATTTTTATATTTATTACTTCATTTTTTTTATTGTGTACTATATATTAAACAATAGTTAAATAATGAATTTATTATTTTTAGTTTTAGTTTTTAGTTTTTAGCCATACATATTTTTACATTAATCGTTTTGTTTGTTTGTTTTGTTTTTCTTAGTTTATGATTATATCACTGGTAGTTATTATTAGTATTAGTATTATTACTTTTATCATATAACTATATTAAACAATAATTTATTTATTTATTGTCAGTTTTGTTCACGCCATATTTATTTATTCTTTATTTTTTGGTTTATGATTATAAAATTGTTAGTTACTGTTGTTGTTATTATTATTATTATTAACTAGAAATATATTTCATTTTTTGGTATATTATTATAAAACTGATAGTTGCTGTTTAATATTTTATTATTGTTATAGTTCTTATTACTATATTAAACAATAATTAATAAGATTTTTGTTTACTTTTTGATTACTGTATAATGGATTAGTTACTGTTATGCAAGAAATGTGAATATATTAAATATAAATACACCCTATTCACTTTATCAATAAATGTCTTATTGAGCATGATTCAGTAAACGGTGTTATAGAGGAAAAAGTAATTTTTGAGTGTATAAAATCCTGATGTTTACAATCAAATTTATTTTCTAGTCAATGTCCTTTCACTCAGAAAGGCGTTAAATTACTTGTGAAAGCCTTCACATTGTTTTTAAATCTTTACAATAGTCTGTCTAGACCAAAAGCACCTCAGCAGGAAGAAACAATAATCTTAGACAATAGATGTTGAGATGTTAGCATTACATAGAAAGCATTGTAGAGCAAAACAGCAAGTCTGTGACGTCGTGTGGGAAACAGATGGCAGGTACAGGTTAGATCCGGCGGGAATGATCTCGCCGACTCGCTGTGTTGCGCTTTACACCGTAGAGGCATTTCCAAGAAACATTAGCCATAATTAAGTTTACAAATATTTGTTTTCACGCAGCCCCGAAGTTACATAACATGCAATATAATCAAATCGCTTTCGGAAACCCGTAATTTAGAGCAATTTAACCCAAACTCGTTACACGGAAGCCCAGAAAAGAGCTTCAATTTTGTGCAAGCTGTCACGCCGGGCCTTTTTTCCCCATGCCTCTGAAAAAAAAAAAGTGCAACCCTGATTGTCAGAGCAATTATGTTGCTTATGATTGGGGTAGCGATTACACAGCCTTCATTTGGCGTGATGATTCTTGTCGCTGGATTCGCCGTGTAATTATGCCAGCACGCCCAGGTACGGAAGACAGCGGCGACGTCTCGCGACGTTTATTCAATCTATTTCCCCCGCCATCCGTCTCCAAAGCATTATTTCAGATGTTGAAATGCTCCTCTCAGATAATGCAGGTGCTGAACTAACTGTGATTGCGACGATTATCTGTAATTACACCAACTTGCGCAGACAAGAAACTTTCACAGATGCATTCAGGAAAGTTTCGAAACGCGGCGACGATTGTAATAATTGGCAACGTCCTTCATTTTTCAGTCCCGGAGTAATCGCGGGTGAAGAGGTGAGAGTAACCTTTAACGTCTGGGTTGTTATTCTCACGTTAATAATTTAAGTTGTTCTTACTTGTTTTTGTATCTGAAAGTGAGTCTGCTGAAAATGTACTCAACCTCAGGCCCTCCGAGATGTAGATGAGTTTGTTTTTTCATCAGATTTGGAGAACGGTAGCATTGCGTCACTTGCTCACCAATGGATGTGAATGGGTACCGTCACAATGAGAGTCCAAACAGCTGATAAAAACATCACAATAATCCACAAGTAATCCGCACCAGTTAACATCTTGAGAAGACAAAAGAAATCAATCCATCATAACTTTTTTTAACTAAAAGATGAGTCCATAATCCGTAATAACGCTTCCACGTTAAAAATTTGAAATGTTCTGACTCGTTTTTGTATCTAAAAGTGATTCTGCTGAAAATGTAGTCACTCTAATGCCATCTGAGATGTAGATGAGTTTGTTTCTTCATCAGATTTGAAAAAAGGCATTGCGTCACTTGCTCACCAATGGATGTGAATGGGTGCTGTCAGAATGAGAGTCCAAACAGCTGATAAAAACATCACAATAATCCGCAAGTAATCTACACCACTCCAGTCCATCAGTTAGCATCTTGAGAAGACAAAATAAATCAATCCATCACTGTTTTAACTAAAATACGAGTCTATAATCCGTAATAACGCTTCTGTGTTAATAATTTGAGAGGTTCGGACTAGTTTATATCTGAAAGCGAGTCTGCTGAAAATGTAGTCACCCTCAGGCCATTTGAGATGTAGATGAGTTTGTTTCTTCATCAGATTTGGAGAAAGGTAGCATTGTTTCACTTGCTCACCAATAGATGTGAATGGGTGCCGTCAGAATAAGAGTCCAAACAGCTGATAAAAACATCACAATAATCCGCAAGTAATCCACACCGCTGTAGTACATCAGGTAATATCTTGAGAAGACAAAAGAAATCAATCCATCACTTTTTTTAAACTAAAATACGAGTCCATAATCCGTAATAACGCTTCCATGTTAATAATTTGAGATGTTCTGACTCGTTTTTGTATCTGAAAGTGAGTCTGTTGAAAATGTAGTCACCTTCAGGCCATCCGAGATGTAGATGAGTTTGTTTCTTCATCAGATTTGGAGAAAGGTAGCATTGCGTCACTTGCTCACCAATGGATGTGAATGGGTGCCGTCAGAATGAGAGTCCAAACAGCTGATAAAAACATCACAATAATCCACACCACTGTAGTCCATCAGTTAACATCTTGAGAAGACAAAATAAATCAATCCATCACTTTTTTTAAACTAAAATACGAGTCCATAATCCGTAATAACACTTTCATGTTAATAATTTGAGATGTTCTGACTCGTTTTTGTATCTGAAAGTGAGTCTGTTGAAAATGTAGTCACCTTCAGGCCATCCGAGATGTAGATGAGTTTGTTTCTTCATCAGATTTGGAGAAAGGTAGCATTGCGTCACTTGCTCACCAATGGATGTGAATGGGTGCCGTCAGAATGAGAGTCCAAACAGCTGATAAAAACATCACAATAATCCGCAAGTAATCTACACCACTCCAGTCCATCAGTTAGCATCTTGAGAAGACAAAATAAATCAATCCATCACTGTTTTAACTAAAATACGAGTCTAAAATCCGTAATAACGCTTCTGTGTTAATAATTTGAGATGTTCGGACTAGTTTTTGTATCTGAAAGCGAGTCTGCTGAAAATGTAGTCACCCTCAGGCCATTTGAGATGTAGATGAGTTTGTTTCTTCATCAGATTTGGAGAAAGGTAGCATTGTTTCACTTGCTCACCAATAGATGTGAATGGGTGCCGTCAGAATAAGAGTCCAAACAGCTGATAAAAACATCACAATAACACAAGTAATCCACAAGTAATCCACACCGCTGTAGTACATCAGGTAATATCTTGAGAAGACAAAAGAAATCAATCCATCTAGACCTTTTTAACTAAAATACGAGTTCATAATCTGTAATGACGCTTCCACGTTAATAATTTGAGATGTTCTGAGTCATTTTTGTATCTGAAAGCGAGTCTGCTGAAAATGTACTCACCCTCAGGCCATCCGAGATGTAGATGTCATTTTTCAGTCCCGGAGTAATCGCGGGTGAAGAGGTGAAAGTAACCTTTAACATCTGGGTTGTTATTCTCACCTTAATATTTTAAGTTGTTCTGACTTGTTTTTTTATCTGAAAGCGAGTCTGTTGAAAATGTACTCAACCTCAGGCCCTCCGAGATGTAGATGAGTTTGTTTTTTCATCAGATTTGGAGAAAGGTAGCATTGCATCACTTGCTCACCAATGGATGTGAATGGGTGCCGTCAGAATGAGAGTCCAAACAGCTGATAAACACATTACAATAATCCACAAGTAATCCACACCACTCCAGTCCATCAGTTAACATCTTGAGAAGACAAAATCAATCAATCCATACATTTTTTTAACTAAAATACAAGTCCAAAATCCGTAATAACGCTTCCATGTTAATAATTTGAAATGTTCTGACTCGTTTTTTGTATCTGAAAGCAAGTCTGCTGAAAATGTAGTCACCCTCAGGCCATCCGAGATGTAGATGAGTTTGTTTTTTCATCAGATTTGGAGAAAGGTAGCATTGCATCACTTGCTCACCAATGGATGTGAATGGGTGCCGTCAGAATGAGAGTCCAAACAGCTGATAAAAACATCACAATAATCCACACCACTGTAGTCTATCAGTTAACATCTTGAGAAGACAAAAGAAATCAATCCATCACTTTTTTTAAACTAAAATACGAGTCCATAATCCGTAATAACGCTTCCATGTTAATAATTTGAGATGTTCTGACTCGTTTTTGTATCTGAAAGTGAGTCTGTTGAAAATGTAGTCACCTTCAGGCCATCCGAGATGTAGATGAGTTTGTTTCTTCATCAGATTTGGAGAATGGTAGCATTGCGTCACTTGCTCACCAATGGATGTAAATGGGTGCCGTCAGAATGAGAGTCCAAACAGCGGTTAAAAAACATCACATTAATCCTCTAGTAATCCATACCACTCCAGTGCATCAGTTAACATCTTGAGAAGACAAAATATATCAATCCATCACTTTTTTAACTAAAAATGAGTCCATAATCCGTAATAACGCTTCATCTGTAATAATTTAAGATGTTCTGACTCGTTTTTTGTATCTGAAAGCGAGTCTGCTGAAAATGTACTCACCCTCAGGTCATCCGAGATGTAGATGAGTTTGTTTCTTCATCAGATTTGGAGAATGGTAGCATTGCGTCACTTGCTCACCAATGGATGTAAATGGGTGCCGTCAGAATGAGAGTCCAAACAGCGGTTAAAAAACATCACATTAATCCACTAGTAATCCATACCACTCCAGTGCACCAGTTAACATCTTGAGAAGACAAAATATATCAATCCATCAATTTTTTAAACTAAAATACGAGCCCATAATCCGTAATAACGCTTCTACGTTAATAATTTGAGATGTTCTGACTCATTTATGTATCTGAAAGCGAGTCTGCTGAAAATGTAGTCAACCTCAGGCCATCCGAGATGTAGATGAGTTTGTTTCTTCATCAGATTTGGAGAAAGGTAGCATTGCGTCACTTGCTCACCAATGAATGTAAATGGGTGCCGTCAGAATGAGAGTCCAAACAGCGGTTAAAAAACATCACATTAATCCACTAGTAATCCATACCACTCCAGTGCACCAGTTAACATCTTGAGAAGACAAAATATATCAATCCATCAATTTTTTAAACTAAAATACGAGCCCATAATCCGTAATAACGCTTCTACGTTAATAATTTGAGATGTTCTGACTCATTTATGTATCTGAAAGCGAGTCTGCTGAAAATGTAGTCAACCTCAGGCCATCCGAGATGTAGGTGAGTTTGTTTCTTCATCAGATTTGGAGAAAGGTAGCATTGCGTCACTTGCTCACCAATGGTTGTGAATGGGTGCCGTCAGAATGAGAGTCCAAACAGCTGATAAAAACATCACAATAATCCACAGGTAATCCACACCACTCCAGTCCATCAGTTAACATCTTGAGAAGACAAAATAAATCAATCCATCACTTTTTTTTAACTAAAAACGAGTCCATAATTCATAATAATGCTTCATCCAGTGTTAAGGTGGTCTGTTCTGAATCAGCAGAGAAATCAATCACTGTTTACAAGCCAAAACAGCTTTAAACAAATATGTGGGTGGATTTTGACGTGAGAGACAACAGGGGACTTTTTCACAGGAGGAAGCGTTATTATGGATTATAGACTCAATGGTTTGAAGTCTTAATAATGAATTTGTTTCAACTTTTTGGCTTCACAAGATGTTAATTGATGGACTGGGCTGGTGTGGATTATGTTAATTGTGTTTTCTGAATTTGATGCATCTATAATTAGTCAAATTTGCATAGAAAAAAAGTAGACTGTGGGTGATTTTGCGCTAAAATTTGGTGTGTGAATATGGCACAACTGGAAATTTATATATTTGTATAGTGATTTGGCTCTATTCATTTGCTTGATTTTACCATTCAGACTATATGTATGAATTGTATTTGAAATCTAATCTAATTTGCATGTTTAGACTGTGTTATCAGTATATTTTAGTATTTAGTACCAGTTTTGGAAATAATAATGAAAAAGGAAAAATTGGCTCTATTTACTATTTGACCATTCAGACTAAAAAATAATTATTTTTAGTTTTTAAATTGTAATTTAAATCTGATCCAATTTACTACTTTAGTCTTTTAGGATATTAATACCTATTTCTGAAGTTTTTTTTATTTATTAATAATTTAGCATTTAGTCCTAATTTCAGTAGTGATGATGAAAAAATAAGTAAATAACATTTTGTTCTATATATTTGCTCTGTTTGACTATTCAGTCTAAAAAAAATTGCTATTTTTTTTAAACGTATTTTAAATTTGATCTGCTTTGGTTGTTTACACAGGGTTGTCAATTCCATTTTAATAAATCAGAATGTCTAATAGAATTCTAAGAATCATATAAAATCCTACAGGACAAAGTAAAATAACATTTTAATAAATCTGAATGTCCAATAGAATCTATTATTGATGATGACAAATAAACTATTTACTTGCGCTATTTGACCATTCAGACCAAAAAATGATTTTTTTTATTATCATTTTTAAATCATATTATAAATCATATCCAATTTGCTTGCTTAAAAAAAAAGGAAAAAAATTTCCGTAGTAATGATGACTAAAAAAGGAAATTTGCTCTAATTGACCATTCAGACTAAAATACGATAATATTGTGGAGTCATATTTTAAATCCGATCTAATTTGCTTATTAGGACAAGGTTGTCCATGTCTTTTAGTACCCATTTCAAGAGTGATGATGACCAAAAAGGAAAAATTTGCCTATATTTACTTGCTCTATTTGACCATTCAGACTGAAACACTATTTTATATATATATATATATATATATATATATATATATATTTGTCGTCATCACTACTGAAATTCAGACTCTTTCTGTTCATGATGCCAGATTTGTGTCATTGAAAGCTAATGAGTCTGAATACATTCAGACTAAAACACACATTTTTTGGAGTCATATTTTAAATCTAATCCACTTGGCTTATTAGGGCAAGTTTGTCAATATCTTTTAGTATTTAGTACCAATTTCGGTAGTGATGATGATCAAAAAAGAAAAACTTGCCTATATTTACTTGCTTTATTTGAACATTCAAACTGAAAAACAATACTTTTCTTTTCATATCATTTTAAATAGCCATTTGAATCCGATCCGTTTTGGATTGTTTATACAGAGTTGTCAGTATGTTTTAGCATTTAGTACCA
This sequence comes from Garra rufa, assembly GCF_049309525.1. NCBI lineage: Eukaryota > Metazoa > Chordata > Actinopteri > Cypriniformes > Cyprinidae > Garra > Garra rufa. The sequence goes on from NC_133367.1 coordinate 4,135,784, forward strand.
GTTTTGGTAGTGATAATGACAAAAAAAGGACAATTTGGCTCTGTTTACTTGCTTTAGTTAACCATTTAGACTAAAAACAATTCTTTTTAATTGTATTTGAAATTTAAATCCAATCCAGTTTGCTTGTTTAGACAGAGTTGTCAATATCTTTTAGCATTTAGTACCAGTTTCAGTAGTGATGATGACCAAAAAAGGAAAATATGGCTCTATTTATTTGCTCTAGTTTACCATTCAGACTAAAAAACTATAATTTTTTGGATTTGTATTTTAAATCCGATCTAATTTGCTTATTAAGACAAGGTTGTCAATATCTTTTAGTATTTAGTACCAATATCGGTAGTGATGATGACCAAAAAAAGGAAAATTTGCCTCTTGTTTTTTTTTGTTTGTTTGTTTGTTTGTTTGTTTTTGTCGTATTTTATATTTGATCCATTTTACTTTCTTAGTGTATATTAAAGCATTTTTTTTTTTGAGTCGTATTTTAAATTCGATCCAATTGGCTTTTTAAGACAAGGTTGTCCGTATCTTTTTAGTACCAGTTTCAGAAATTATGATAATGAAAAAAGCTACATTTGCCTATATTTATTTGCTCTAGTTTACCATTCAGACTAAAAAACTATAATTTTTTGGAGTTGTATTTTAAATCCGATCTAATTTGCTTATTAGGACAAGGTTGTCAATATCTTTTAGTATTTAGTACCAATATCGGTAGTGATGATGACCAAAAAAAGGAAAATTTGCCTCTTGTTTTTTTTTTTTGTTTGTTTGTTTGTTTGTTTGTTTTTGTCGTATTTTATATTTGATCCATTTTACTTTCTTAGTGTATATTAAAGCATTTTTTTTTTTGAGTCGTATTTTAAATTCGATCCAATTGGCTTTTTAAGACAAGGTTGTCCGTATCTTTTTAGTACCAGTTTCAGAAATTATTATAATGAAAAAAGCTAAATTTCCCTATATTTATTTGCTCTAGTTTACCATTCAGACTAAAAAACTATAATTTTTTGGAGTTGTATTTTAAATCCGATCTAATTTGCTTATTAAGACAAGGTTGTCAATATCTTTTAGTATTTAGTACCAATATCGGTAGTGATGATGACCAAAAAAAGGAAAATTTGCCTCTTGTTTTGTTTGTTTGTTTGTTTGTTTTTTGTCTTATTTTATATTTGATCCATTTTACTTTCTTAGTGTATATTACAGCATTTTTTTTTTTTTTGAGTCGTATTTTAAATTCGATCCAATTGGCTTTTTAAGACAAGGTTGTCCGTATCTTTTTAGTACCAGTTTCAGAAATTATGATAATGAAAAAAGCTACATTTGGCTATATTTATTTGCTCTATTTGACCATTCAGACTGAAAAACTATATTTTTGGAGTTTTATTTTAAATCCAATCTAATTTGCTTATTAGGACAAGGTTGTCCATGTCTTTCAGTATTTAATACCACTTTCGGTAGTGATGATGACCAAAAAAGAAAAATCTTGCTTATATTTACTTGCTTTATTTGGACATTCAGAATAAAAACTCTTATTTTTTTAAATCATATTTTATATTTGATTCGCTTTGCTTTCTTAGACAGCGTATATAACAGCAAATATTTTTTTGAAATCATATTTTAAATTAGATCCAATTGGCTTATTAAGACAAAGTTGTCCATGTCTTTTAGCATTTAGCACCAGTTTCAGTAGTGATGATGACCAAAAAAGGAAAATATGGCTCTATTTACTTGCTCTAGTTTACCATTCAGACTAAAAAACTATAATTTTTTGGATTTGTATTTTAAATCCGATCTAATTTGCTTATTAGGACAAGGTTGTCAATATCTTTTAGTATTTAGTACCAATATCGGTAGTGATGATGACCAAAAAAAGGAAAATTTGCCTCTTGTTTTTTTTTTTTTGTTTGTTTGTTTGTTTGTTTGTTTTTGTCGTATTTTATATTTGATCCATTTTACTTTCTTAGTGTATATTAAAGCATTTTTTTTTTTTTGAGTCGTATTTTAAATTCGATCCAATTGGCTTTTTAAGACAAGGTTGTCCGTATCTTTTTAGTACCAGTTTCAGAAATTATTATAATGAAAAAAGCTAAATTTCCCTATATTTATTTGCTCTAGTTTACCATTCAGACTAAAAAACTATAATTTTTTGGAGTTGTATTTTAAATCCGATCTAATTTGCTTATTAAGACAAGGTTGTCAATATCTTTTAGTATTTAGTACCAATATCGGTAGTGATGATGACCAAAAAAAGGAAAATTTGCCTCTTGTTTTGTTTGTTTGTTTGTTTGTTTTTTGTCTTATTTTATATTTGATCCATTTTACTTTCTTAGTGTATATTACAGCATTTTTTTTTTTTTTGAGTCGTATTTTAAATTCGATCCAATTGGCTTTTTAAGACAAGGTTGTCCGTATCTTTTTAGTACCAGTTTCAGAAATTATGATAATGAAAAAAGCTACATTTGGCTATATTTATTTGCTCTATTTGACCATTCAGACTGAAAAACTATATTTTTGGAGTTTTATTTTAAATCCAATCTAATTTGCTTATTAGGACAAGGTTGTCCATGTCTTTCAGTATTTAATACCACTTTCGGTAGTGATGATGACCAAAAAAGAAAAATCTTGCTTATATTTACTTGCTTTATTTGGACATTCAGAATAAAAACTCTTATTTTTTTAAATCATATTTTATATTTGATTCGCTTTGCTTTCTTAGACAGCGTATATAACAGCAAATATTTTTTTGAAATCATATTTTAAATTAGATCCAATTGGCTTATTAAGACAAAGTTGTCCATGTCTTTTAGCATTTAGCACCAGTTTCAGTAGTGATGATGACCAAAAAAGGAAAATATGGCTCTATTTACTTGCTCTAGTTTACCATTCAGACTAAAAAACTATAATTTTTTGGATTTGTATTTTAAATCCGATCTAATTTGCTTATTAGGACAAGGTTGTCAATATCTTTTAGTATTTAGTACCAATATCGGTAGTGATGATGACCAAAAAAAGGAAAATTTGCCTCTTGTTTTTTTTTTTTTGTTTGTTTGTTTGTTTGTTTGTTTTTGTCGTATTTTATATTTGATCCATTTTACTTTCTTAGTGTATATTAAAGCATTTTTTTTTTTTTGAGTCGTATTTTAAATTCGATCCAATTGGCTTTTTAAGACAAGGTTGTCCGTATCTTTTTAGTACCAGTTTCAGAAATTATTATAATGAAAAAAGCTACATTTCCCTATATTTATTTGCTCTAGTTTACCATTCAGACTAAAAAACTATAATTTTTTGGAGTTGTATTTTAAATCCGATCTAATTTGCTTATTAAGACAAGGTTGTCAATATCTTTTAGTATTTAGTACCAATATCGGTAGTGATGATGACCAAAAAAAGGAAAATTTGCCTCTTGTTTTGTTTGTTTGTTTGTTTGTTTGTTTGTTTGTTTTTTGTCTTATTTTATATTTGATCCATTTTACTTTCTTAGTGTATATTACAGCATTTTTTTTTTTTTTGAGTCGTATTTTAAAATTCGATCCAATTGGCTTTTTAAGACAAGGTTGTCCGTATCTTTTTAGTACCAGTTTCAGAAATTATGATAATGAAAAAAGCTACATTTGGCTATATTTATTTGCTCTATTTGACCATTCAGACTGAAAAACTATATTTTTGGAGTTTTATTTTAAATCCAATCTAATTTGCTTATTAGGACAAGGTTGTCCATGTCTTTCAGTATTTAATACCACTTTCGGTAGTGATGATGACCAAAAAAGAAAAATCTTGCTTATATTTACTTGCTTTATTTGGACATTCTGAATAAAAACTCTTATTTTTTTAAATCATATTTTATATTTGATTCGCTTTGCTTTCTTAGACAGCGTATATAACAGCAAATATTTTTTTGAAATCATATTTTAAATTAGATCCAATTGGCTTATTAAGACAAAGTTGTCCATGTCTTTTAGTATTTAGCACCAGTTTCGATAGTGATGATGACCAAAAAAGGAAAATATGGCTCTATTTACTTGCTCTAGTTGACCATTCAGACTAAAAAACTATAATTTTTTGGAGTTGTATTTTAAATCCGATCTAATTTGCTTATTAAGACAAGGTTGTCAATATCTTTTAGTATTTAGTACCAATATCGGTAGTGATGATGACCAAAAAAAGAAAAAAATTGCCTATATTTACTTGCTCTATTTGGACATTCAGAATAAAAACTCTTAATTTTTTTAATCATATTTTATATTTGATCCGATTTGCTTACTTAGAAAGTGTATATTACAGTAAATATTATTTTTCTTGAGTCGTATTTTAAAATTCAATTTAATTGGCTTATTAAGACAAGGTTGTCCATGTCTTTTAGTATTTAGCACCAGTTTCAGTAGTAATGATGACCAAAAAAGGAAAATATGGCTCTATTTATTTGCTCTAGTTTACCATTCAGACTAAAAAACTATAATTTTTTGGAGTTGTATTTTAAATCCGATCTAATTTGCTTATTAGGACAAGGTTGTCAATATCTTTTAGTATTTAGTACCAATATCGGTAGTGATGATGACCAAAAAACTAAAAAACTTGCCTATATTTACTTGCACTATTTGAACATTCCAAATAAAAACTCTTATTTTTGTTTTTAATGGGATTTTATATTTAATCCAATTTGCTTTCTTAGACAACGTATATTACAGCGAGTATTGTTTGGAGTTGTATTTTAAATCCGATCCAATTGGCTAATTAAGACAAGGTTTTAGTTTTATCTTTCAGTGTTTTATACCAGTTTCAGAAATTATGATGAAAAAAGCTAAATTTGGCTATATTTATTTGCTCTATTTGACCATTCAATACTTTTCTTTTCATATCATTTTAAATAGTAATTTAAATCTGATCTGTTTTTGCTTGTTTATACAGAGTTGTCAATATCTTTTAGTATTTAGCACCAGTTTTAGTAGTGATGATGACAAAAAAAAAAAGGAAAATTTGGCTCCGTTTACTTGCTCTAGTTGACCATTCAGACTAAAAAACTATAATTTTTTGGAGTCGCATTTTAAATTCGATCCAATTGGCTCATTAAGACAAGGTTGTCCATATCTTTTAGTGTTTAGTACCAGTTTCAGTAGTGATGATGACCAAAAAAGGAAAAAATGGCTCTGTTTACTTGCTCTATTTGACCATTCAGACTAAAAATCAAATTTTTTGGAGTCAAATTTTAAATCGATCCAATTTGCTTATTAGGACAAGGTTGTCCACATCTTTTTGTATTTAGTACCACTTTCGGTATGATGACCAAAAAAGAAAAAAATATATTGTCTTAAAAATATATTTACTTGCTTTATTTGACCATTCAGACTGAAAAACAATATTTTTGTCATTTTTTGAATCCGATCCGAATCTGAATTTGCTTGCTTAAAAAAAAAAAGAAAGAAAAGAAAAATTTCAGTAGTAATGTTGACTAAAAAAAGAAAATGTGTCTCTAATTATTTGCTCTAATTGACCATTCAGACTAAAAAACAATATTTTGCATATATTTTTAAAATATTATAAAATATTTTGGTATTTTAAATCCAATCTAATTTGCATATTAGGACAAGGTTGTCCATGTCTTTTAGTATTTAGTACCACTTTCGTTAGTGATGATGACCAAAAAAGAAAAACTATATATTTAAAACCTATATTTACTTGCTCTATTTGAACATTCAGAATAAAAACTCTTATTTTTTCATCATATTTTATATTTGATCCAATTTACTTTTTTAGCGTATATTGCAGCAAATATTTTTTTAATTTAATTATTTTAAATTCAATCCATTTGGCTTATTAAGACAAGGTTGTCCGTATCTTTTAGTGTTTTATACCAGTTTCGGTAGAGATAATGACCAAAAAAAGGAAAATATGGCTGTATTTACTTGCTCTATTTGACCATTCAGACTAAAAATCAAATTTTTTGGAGTCAAATTTTAAATCGATCCAATTTGCTTATTAGGACAAGGTTGTCCACATCTTTTTGTATTTAGTACCACTTTCGGTATGATGACCAAAAAAGAAAAAAATGCCTATATTTACTTACTTTATTTGACCATTCAGACTGAAAAACAATATTTTTGTCATTTTTTGAATCCGATCCGAATCCGAATCTGCTTGCTTTAAAAAAAAAAAAAAGAAAGAAAAGAAAAATTTCAGTAGTAATGTTGACTAAAAAAAGAAAATGTGTCTCTAATTATTTGCTCTAATTGACCATTCAGACTAAAAAACAATATTTAGAATATTTTTAAAATATTTTAGTATTTTAAATCCAATCTAATTTGCATATTAGGACAAGGTTGTCCATGTCTTTTAGTATTTAGTACCAATTTCGATAGTGATGATGACCAAAAAAAAGGAAAATTTGCCTATATTTACTTGCACTATTTGAACATTCAGAATAAAAACTATTTTTTTCATATTTTATATTTGATCCGATTTGCTTTCTTAGATGGTATATATTACAGAAAATATTTTTTTGGATTCATATTTTAAATTAGATCCAATTTGCATTAGGATTAGGACAAGGTTGTCCATGTCTTTTTGTATTTAGTACCAATTTCGGTAGTGATGATGACCAAAAAAGAAAAACTTGCCTATATTTACTTGCTTTATTTGACCATTCAGACTGAAAAACAATACGTTTCTTTTCATATCATTTTGAATCTGCTTGCTTAAAAAAGAAAAGAAAAATTTAATTAGTAATGTTGACAAAAAAAAAAAGAAAGAAAATGTGGCTCTAATTACTTGCGCTATAATTGACCATTCAGACTAAAAAACAATCTTTTGAATATTTTTTTAAATATGTTAAAATATTTTGGTATTTTAAATCCAATCTAATTTGCATATTAGGACAAGGTTATCCATGTCTTTTAGTATTTATTACCAATTTCATTAGTGATGATGACCAAAAATTTGCCTACTTACTTGCTCTATTTGGACATTCAGAATAAAAACTCTTATTTTTTTGATCGTATTTTATATTTGATCAGATTTGCTGTATTACAGCCAAATATTTTTTGGAGTAATTTTTTGGTTGTCCGTATCTTTTAGTGTTAAGAACCAGTTTCAGAAATAATGATAATGAAAAAAAAGTAAAATTTGGCTATATTTATTTGCTCTATTTGACCATTCAGACTAAAACCAATTATTTTAAATTTAAAAAATATATATATATATATTTAAAATAACAATTCAAATCCAATCCGATTTGCTTGTCCAGTTGTCAATATCCTTTAGCATTTAAATTATGACCAAAAACAAATGCTTCTATGGTGCCTGACATTTACAGTCACATTGCATCTTCCAAAATCCATCTTGACTATCCAGACTAAGAAACTCATTTTATCCATTCAATGTGGTTTCTTGCTCTTCAAATTTAAAACTGAGTAAGATATGCAATTAAAAAAGTCAGGGAAAGTCCTTTGGAGCTCATTCAGACTGCGATACTGACTGCGCACATGTCTGCAGTTGAAGAAGGAGAGCGATCCGTCAATGTCGGGACGTCAGAGTGACCATTAATCTGATGTGTTTAGGTCACTCTGACGAGCTCCGCCAAACGATCTTCACTGCAGCGCTCTAGTCTGAGCGAGTTACCATGACCAATGTATTTCCCATTGACGTTTCTTTGCCTGACTCGGGTTAAGTGCAATTTGTATGTGCATTTGTGCAAAACAATTTTTGGTTGTAATAGCGAAGGCCGCGCTAACTGCGCTTTGTGTTTATTGCCTCAAAATGCTCTGCTTTCGCTGCATAAACTAACACACACAAAAGCAGGATATTTTTACCTTCAACTGCGAAATTAACCTCTTTGTTCACAGCAGTTAAGCAAGAATCAATGCTTGAATTGGTTGCCTTGTCCCTGGATTGTGTGGCCTCAAAAAAAAAAAAAAAGCTCTATTGTATTCGCTCTGCTTATAAAAGCAAAGATGTCTGCACACAAACCGCTCTGTCATTTCTTCACTGTAAGCATACCAGCCCTTTTGATGTTGAACTATTGGCAGCCACAGTGATTTGGTTTGTTTAACTTCTTCAGCTTCACAGGCTTTCGTCAAATCCTGAGAGTTTCAGATGTTGAAACTTTCAAAGGTGAGTGAGTCACAATGAAGAGCTCCAGAACAAGTGCTGGTGAGTAGCCATCTTCGTTTTTTTTTTTTTTTTATACATATATTTTTTAAATAATATTACATTTCACTGTAGCACTTCTGTAGTAACCAATGTTAAACCAAAGGTGTGAGTCATAACATCTATAAATGCAAAAACTAGTGCTGTTGAGTGAGTAGAAGAACAGGTTTATAATTAATTTCATTTTTCTGTAATGAAACCGAAATTCTTTACAAACTTTACAAGCCTTTATTCCTCATAGCGAAATTTTAAATTATGTTGGAGTCAAACAGGTTTCAAAACTTTTTGAAACTTTGTCCTGTAGGATTTTATATGATTCTTAGAATTCTATTGGACATTCTGATTTATTAAAAGGGAATTTTACTTTGTCCTGTAGGATTTTATATGATTCTTAGAATTCTATTGGACATTCTGATTTATTATAATAGAAGTTCACTTTGTCCTGTAGGATTTTATTTTATTTTTATAATCCTATTGGACATTCAGATTTATTATAATGGAATTTTACTTTGTCCTGTAGGATTTTATATAATTCTTAGAATTCTATTGGACATTCAGATTTATTATAATGGAATTTTACTTTGTCCTGTAGGATTTTATTTGGTTTTTAGAATTCTATTGGACATTCTGATTTATTAAAATGGAATTTTACTTTGTCCTGTAGGATTTTATATGATTCTTAGAATTCTATTGGACATTCTGATTTATTATAATAGAAGTTCACTTTGTCCTGTAGGATTTTATTTTATTTTTATAATCCTATTGGACATTCAGATTTATTATAATGGAATTTTACTTTGTCCTGTAGGATTTTATATAATTCTTAGAATTCTATTGGACATTCAGATTTATTATAATGGAATTTTACTTTATCCTGTAGGATTTTATTTGATTTTTAGAATCCTATTGGACATTCAGATTTATTATAATGGAATTTTACTTTGTCCTGTAGGATTTTATTTGGTTTTTAGAATCCTATTGGACATTCAGATTTATTATAATGGAATTTTACTTTGTCCTGTAGGATTTTATATAATTCTTAGAATTCTATTGGACATTCAGATTTATTATAATGGAATTTTACTTTGTCCTGTAGGATTTTATTTGATTTTTAGAATCCTATTGGACATTCAGATTTATTATAATGGAAGTTCACTTTGTCCTGTAGGATTTTATTTGGTTTTTAGAATCCTATTGGACATTCAGATTTATTATAATGGAATTTTACTTTGTCCTGTAGGATTTTATATGATTCTTAGAATCCTATTGGACATTCAGATTTATTATAATAGAAGTTCACTTTGTCCTGTAGGATTTTATTTTATTTTTATAATCCTATTGGACATTCAGATTTATTATAATGGAATTTTACTTTGTCCTGTAGGATTTTATATAATTCTTAGAATTCTATTGGACATTCAGATTTATTATAATGGAATTTTACTTTATCCTGTAGGATTTTATTTGATTTTTAGAATCCTATTGGACATTCAGATTTATTATAATGGAATTTTACTTTGTCCTGTAGGATTTTATTTGGTTTTTAGAATCCTATTGGACATTCAGATTTATTTTAATGGAATTTACTTTGTCCTGTAGGATTTTATTTGATTTTTAGAATTCTATTGGACATTCTGATTTATTAAAATGGAATTTTACTTTGTCCTGTAGGATTTTATATGATTCTTAGAATTCTATTGGACATTCAGATTCATTTTAATGGAAGTTCACTTTGTCCTGTAGGATTTTATTTGGTTTTTAGAATCCTATTGGACATTCAGATTTATTATAATGGAATTTTACTTTGTCCTGTGGGATTTTATTTGGTTTTTAGAATCCTATTGGACATTCAGATTTATTATAATGGAATTTTACTTTGTCCTGTGGGATTTTATTTGATTTTTAGAATCCTATTGGACATTCAGATTTATTATAATGGAATTTTACTTTGTCCTGTGGGATTTTATTTGATTTTTAGAATCCTATTGGACATTCAGATTTATTATAATGGAATTTTACTTTGTCCTGTGGGATTTTATTTGATTTTTAGAATTCTATTGGACATTCAGATTTATTATAATGGAATTTTACTTTGTCCTGTGGGATTTTATTTGGTTTTTAGAATCCTATTGGACATTCAGATTTATTATAATGGAATTCTACTTTGTCCTGTAGGATTTTATTTTATTTTTAGAATCCTATTGAACATTCAGATTTATTATAATGGAATTTTACTTTGTCCTGTAGGATTTTATTTGATTTTTAGAATCCTATTGGACATTCAGATTTATTTTAATGGAATTTTACTTTATCCTGTGGGATTTTATTTGGTTTTTAGAATCCTATTGGACATTCAGATTTATTATAATGGAATTCTACTTTGTCCTGTAGGATTTTTTTTTTTTTTTTTTGAATCCTATTGGACATTCTGATTTATTATAATAGAAGTTCACTTTGTCCTGTAGGATTTTATTTGATTCTTAGAATTCTATTGGACATTCAGATTCATTTTAATGGAAGTTCACTTTGTCCTGTAGGATTTTATTTGGTTTTTAGAATCCTATTGGACATTCAGATTTATTATAATGGAATTTTACTTTGTCCTGTAGGATTTTATTTGGTTTTTAGAATCCTATTGGACATTCAGATTTATTATAATGGAATTTTACTTTGTCCTGTAGGATTTTATATGATTCTTAGAATTCTATTGGACATTCAGATTCATTTTAATGGAAGTTCACTTTGTCCTGTAGGATTTTATTTGGTTTTTAGAATCCTATTGGACATTCAGATTCATTTTAATGGAAGTTCACTTTGTCCTGTAGGATTTTATTTGGTTTTTAGAATCCTATTGGACATTCTGATTTATTATAATAGAAGTTCACTTTGTCCTGTAGGATTTTATTTGGTTTTTAGAATCCTATTGGACATTCAGATTTATTATAATGGAATTTTACTTTGCCCTGTAGGATTTTATTTGGTTTTTAGAATCCTATTGGACATTCAGATTTATTATAATGGAATTTTACTTTGTCCTGTAGGATTTTATTTTATTTTTAGAATCCTATTGGACATTCAGATTTATTATAATGGAATTTTACTTTGTCCTGTAGGATTTTATTTTATTTTTAGAATTCTATTGGACATTCAGATTTATTATAATGGAATTTTACTTTGTCCTGTAGGATTTTATATGATTCTTAGAATTCTATTGGACATTCTGATTTATTATAATGGAATTTTACTTTGTCCTGTAGGATTTTATTTTATTTTTAGAATTCTATTGGACATTCAGATTTATTATAATGGAATTTTACTTTGTCCTGTAGGATTTTATTTGGTTTTTAGAATCCTATTGGACATTCAGATTTATTATAATGGAATTTTACTTTGCCCTGTAGGATTTTATTTGGTTTTTAGAATCCTATTGGACATTCAGATTTATTATAATGGAATTTTACTTTGTCCTGTAGGATTTTATTTGGTTTTTAGAATCCTATTGGACATTCAGATTTATTATAATGGAATTTTACTTTGCCCTGTAGGATTTTATTTGGTTTTTAGAATCCTATTGGACATTCAGATTTATTATAATGGAATTTTACTTTGCCCTGTAGGATTTTATTTGGTTTTTAGAATCCTATTGGACATTCAGATTTATTATAATGGAATTTTACTTTGTCCTGTAGGATTTTATATGATTCTTAGAATCCTATTGGACATTCAGATTTATTATAATGGAATTTTACTTTGTCCTGTAGGATTTTATTTGGTTTTTAGAATCCTATTGGACATTCTGATTTATTATAATGGAATTTTACTTTGTCCTGTAGGATTTTAGAGGAAAGAGGAAAAGCATGCGAGTGATTAACGATGTCTAATTGTTAAAATTTGATTTAAAGATGCTAAAAATTACGAAATAGTAACATTTATCTGGTCTGCATCCTAAACCAACAATTTTGGGTGGTCTTAACGTTAACCACATTACGATTATCTTTCAGCTTGGTAAACAAGTTTCAAAACAGCTTCACCAGCACAATTTTGGATCCAGAAAATGGGACTGTTGTCGCTTAGAGTCATCTCTTGTTGGCGTTCGACAGAGAGCGAACGGGACGCTGACGTTTATAAGCACCTGGATAGATGACAGGAAAACACGACGCGATGGGGGAGGTGTGGGCTCGCATTAATCCACTGAAAGGCTTTTAGCGGTATTGCTTTCCAACGGTGCGCCGGTGCTGAGTACACCGCCCCCGTAATTCCATTCCAGCAGTAATTTAATTTAGTGCGAGAGCTTTTCATTTTGTGAATGAATCTACCCTCCACTCCACTCGGCTGCTTTCTTGCCATCCCGCTACAGCTTTCGCTCTCCGCGGCGCTCATTAAGCAAACTCATTTGATAGTTTCGGCAAGTGTGACGGAGCGCCGCCAATGAAGCCTCCTCCCTCCCGCGCGCCATCAGCGGAGGGTCTCTTTGGAGAATTACGCTGAGTCATTGAGCTATTTGGGTAATGCATCGGCATCTCCGTCGGAACGACAGGCTCTTCCCTGTCTTGATTTACGCTGCCATCCTTTAACTGGGCTATATGCGTCTTTTATGCATATAAGGAGATCTGGAGCGAAGAGATAGGCTACTTGGGAGTAACGATGGCTGGGCTTTTTCAGGCTGAAAAGGAGTTCCCTGTACCTTAACATAAAAGATAAAATCACTAACAAAAAAGTACCGCAGTAATCGCTGGAGAAATGTTACAAGCACTCTTAAAAATAAAGGTGCTTCACGATGCCATAGAAGAACCTTTTTGTCTAAATGGTTCCATAAAGAACCTTCAACATCTGAAGAACCTTTCTGTTTCACAAAAGGTTCTTTGTGGCGAAAGAAGGTTCTTCAGATTATAGAAAGGTAAGACAGAGATGGTTCTTTAAAGAACCTTTGAGTAAATGGTTCTTTGTGGAACAAAAAATGGTTCTTCTATGGCATCACTGTGAAGAACCTTTTGAAGCACCTATATTTCTAAGAGTGTGTATGAACTGAATTACATGTTTTAATGCAACAGTAGCTTCTTTTATTTTTTGTAACAAATTAAGTTTCTTTTTTTAATCTTGGACCAAGACACTCTAGTCAGAAACCTAAAAACCTCCAGGAACTAAAGCTCACTTGAAAAATATATGATGCATAATAACAACCAGCGAGATTTGCATGGACATTTATTTTTGATTCCCGATCAAGAAAATGGTTTGTTTTGGCGAATGATTGGAACAAAATGGACCGCAATCAAACGCTAGATCTCTAGGGCCTTTGCTTTCAGAAAATCATCACAGCAGCTGGACATGATGGACAGTTTTAGCTTGTTTAAAATAATTTCAGTGAAAAAAAACCTAAAAAACTTTTTTTGTATTTCTGATTGAAAGTTCAAAAGGAAAAAACGCTTTCAACTTAATATTTAAAAAAGCTTGGATACTCAATTTTCTTACACATAATACAGTTTAAGATATTACAGATATATATTACAAATATTCTATTAGTTTTTAAATATTATTTCTAATTAGTATTATTATTATAAAGATATTTATTTTTATAATAATAATAATTAGTTTTTCCCAAAAAAATACATATTTGTTTGTTCTACATTACCAGTCAAAAGTTTTTGCACAGTAAGATTTTTTGTTTTTTAAGACATCTCTTTCGCTCACTGCTCCTGCATTTATTTGAGCCAAAGTACAGCAAAGAACTGTAAAATTTTAAAATATTTTTACTATTTTAAATAACTTTTTCTAATTGAATATAGTTTAAAATTTAATTTATTCCTGTGATTTAAAAGCTGAATTTTTAGCATCATTAC
>NC_133367.1:4150253-4197468 GCF_049309525.1 Garra rufa
ATATACTTTATTAGATTTTAAACTGTCATTTATTTTAAGTAATGAAAATGTTTTTTAATGGTTTTAGTTTTAGTTAAAGACTGTAAAATGTACTCCAATAACCTTATTTTTTTATAATATAATAATTTTTTATAATATAAAAAAATAATTCAATATAATATATAATACAATATCTAACAATAAATATAAGAAATCTAAAAAACTAATAGGAAGTAAGTATTTTGCTGTTGGGTAGTGTCACTTAAGTTCTTAAGTTGTGAAAATAGCAGATCTATAGTTCAACAGTGAGCTTCCGGATCGACTATTTTCACCAATAATTACAATAATGAAGAAATGTTTTACATACATAACATAAAAGACGAACAAGGATGGAATGCTAAAACGGCTTGCCATACTAGAATGGCAAATAGTATTTAATGCTAAAACGGCTTGCCATAGCGGCAGATACGTTTTCGGTTTTAATTGGCATGCACAATAAGCAGAAATGTCATGCATTTTAAACGTCTGACGGACCACCCACTAACATTTTAGTCTATTCTCGTCTCGTCAACGAAAACTCACACACGTCTCGTCATGTTTTAGTCATCAACGAGCCATTTTTATCTCGTCATCGTCTCGTTATCGTCATGAAAAAAAGTGGCGTCAACGAAATGATTTCGTCATCGTCGACGAAAACAACACTGGTTTTCAGGGAGTTTGGAAAAGTCCCAGAAAGAAGTGAGGTGTTCACCACTTCTAAGAGATCTGCTTCTAGCACACTTTTGAAAAAAGATGTGGGAAGTGTGTCAAGGTGGCAGGTTGACGATTTGAGGTGCTGTACTGTTTCTTCCAAAATGTTGCTATCGATTGCTTCAAAAGTAGACATAATGACTTCTTTTTGAAATTGCGGTCGAATCTGTCTGACCTCTGCATAACTTGAGGGTGTGCTAATTGTCTTTCTGATATTATTGATCTTCTCAGAAAAGAAGGAAGCAAACTCATCGCACTTGCTGTCAGAGAGCATTTCACTAGGGATCTGACTAGGGGGGTTCGTTAGTCTCTCAACGGTAGCAAAAAGAGTGCGAGTGTTGTTTAAGTTGCTGTTTATAAGGTTCGAGAAGAATGTTTGTCTAGCTTTACCTAGTTCAGCATTGAAAGCATGAAGGCTGTCTTTATAGATGCTATAGTGATTTTCGAGTTTCGTCTTCCGCCACATCCGCTCAGCTTTTCTGCATTGTCTTTTCACACTCTGTACTGCTGTTGATTTTCTCCACGGTGATTTCTGTTCGCCCAGAAATTCTGATTTTTACAGGTGCGATGTCTTCAATGACATTCTTAACTTTTGAGTCAAAGGACTCCAGGAGAAGATCAACAGAGTCAGCAGAAATGCTTGGCATTGAAGATATAGCCTTCATAAATAGCACACTAGTGTTATCATTAATGCATCTCTTTCTGACAGAGACAGATCTACATTCATTAGGAGCAGAGATCAATATATCAAAGAAAATACAGAAGTGATCAGATAGTGCTACATCCTTGATAACAGTGGATGAAATGTTTAGACCCTTACTGATGAGTAAATCAAGAGTGTGTCCACGATTGTGTGTGGGCCCATGCACATGCTGAATCAGGTCAAACGTGTTCAAAACCGTTATAATTTCTTTTGTGGTTTTGATTTCTGCATTTTCTATGTGAACATTAAAATCCCCTGCAATAGCAAAACAGTCAAACTCTGAACAAATCATTGATAGCAGTTCTGTGAACTCATCAACAAAGACTGGACAGTATTTTGGGGGCCTGTAAATAATGATAAATAGAATGCGTGGAGCACCTTTCAGCACAATCCCTATGTTTCATTTAGAAACATAAAATCCAGGTTGTTTGTGGTTATAAAATCATTGATCAGAAGTGATTTATTTTTTAGTGAGCGAATGTTTAAAAATGCTAGCTTGATGGCATTACTTTTTGTCTCTAGAGCAATCTTAGTTTGATGCAGGATAGGCCTCAGATTAGATGGGTCAACCGTACGGCTTTGGATGGCCTTAGACTTTCTATCACATATTAAAACAGAAATAGGGAAAACTACAGGCACACTGGGTTCCCGCTTGTTCTGTAAACATTGCTGAGTGTTGCTGTTATCATAGCGGGGCGTAGCGTAATTTTATTATGCACTTTTGTCATTTGTTATTAATCAATGTTTTTTTTCTCTATTTAGACACAATATTTAAAAAATTCCATTATATAAAAATATTATATAAAAGTATTGCTTTATATTTTTTTATATTTTCAATATTTATATATTTTCAGTTCTTGTTTTAATCATAGTTATATTATTAGTAATTTTATTATGAATTTTTGTTAATGTTTTTTTTCTCTATTTAGCCACAATATTTAAAAATTTCATATATAAAATTATATAAAAGTATTGCTTTTTATTTTTTTTCAATATTTATATATTTTCAGTTCTTGTTTTAATCATAGTTATATTATTAGTAATTTTATTATGAATTTTTGTTAATGTTTTTTTTTCTCTATTTAGCCACAATATTTAAAAAATTCCATTATATAAAAATATTATATAAATGTATTGCTTTTTATATTTTTTTATATTTTCAATATTTATATATTTTCAGTTCTTGTTTTAATCATAGTTATATTATTAGTAATTTTATTATGAATTTTTGTTAATGTTTTTTTCTCTATTTAGCCACAATATTTAAAAATTTCATATATAAAATTGTATAAAAGTATTGCTTTTTATTTTTTTTTCAATATTTATATATTTTCAGTTCTTGTTTTAATCATAGTTATATTATTAGTAATTTAATTATGCATTTTTGTTAATATTTTTTTCTCTATTTAGCCACAATATTTAAAAAATTCCATTATATAAAAATATTATATAAAAGTATTGCTTTTTATATTTTTTTATATTTTCAATATTTATATATTTTCAGTTCTTGTTTTAATCATAGTTATATTATTAGTAATTTTATTATGAATTTTTGTTAATGTTTTTTTCTCTATTTAGCCACAATATTTAAAAATTTCATATATAAAATTATATAAAAGTATTGCTTTTTATTTTTTTTTCAATATTTATATATTTTCAGTTCTTGTTTTAATCATAGTTATATTATTAGTAATTTTATTATGAATTTTTGTTAATGTTTTTTTCTCTATTTAGCCACAATATTTAAAAATTTCATATATAAAATTATATAAAAGTATTGCTTTTTTTTTTTTTTTTCAATATTTATATATTTTCAGTTCTTGTTTTAATCATAGTTATATTATTAGTAATTTTATTATGAATTTTTGTTAATGTTTTTTTTCTCTATTTAGCCACAATATTTAAAAATTTCATATATAAAATTATATAAAAGTATTGCTTTTTATATATTTTTTTTCAGTATTTATATATTTTCAGTTCTTGTTTTAATCATAGTTATATTATTAGTAATTTTATTATGAATTTTTGTTAATGTTTTTTTCTCTATTTAGCCACAATATTTAAAAATTTCATATATAAAATTATATAAAAGTATTGCTTTATTTTTTTTTCAATATTTATATATTTTCAGTTCTTGTTTTAATCATAGTTATATTATTAGTAATTTTATTATGAATTTTTGTTAATGTTTTTTTTCTCTATTTAGCCACAATATTTAAAAATTTCCATTATATAAAAATATTATATAAAAGTATTGCTTTTTATATTTTTTTTATATTTTCAATATTTATATATTTTCAGTTCTTGTTTTAATCATAGTTATATTATTAGTCATTTTATTATGAATTTTTGTTAATGTTTTTTTCTCTATTTAGCCACAATATTTAAAAATTTCATATATAAAAATGTATTTCAATTTTTTTTTTATTTAAATTTTTAATTTCCATTTTAGTTACATTTTAGTAACTTTATTGTGTTTTGTCAGTTTTATTAGTGTGTTTTCATTTTTATTAGTTTTTGTTTTTAATTTCTATTTAACATTAATTTACTTTTTCACACCAGTTTTAGTTTTTATGTTTTTATATACATAATTTTAAATAGTTATAATATGTAGTATAATTTTTATTATATTATAGTTTATCATATTTTGAATTCTGCCTTTTATTCATACATTTCCAGTTCTTGTTTTAATCATAGTTATATTATTAGTAATTTTATTATGAATTTGTTAATGTTTTTTTCTCTATTTAGCCACAATATTTAAAAATTTCATATATAAAAATGTATTTCAATTTTTTTTTATTTAAATTTTTAATTTCCATTTTAGTTACATTTTACTAACTTTGTGTTTTGTCAGTTTTATTAGAGTGTTTTCATTTTTATTAGTTTTTGTTTTTAATTTCTATTTAACATTAATTTACTTTTTCACACCAGTTTTAGTTTTTATGCTTTTATATACATAATTTTAAATAGTTATAATATGTAGTGTAATTTTTATTATATTATAGTTTATCATAATTTGAATTCTGCCTTTTATTCATGCATTTCCAGTTCTTGTTTTAATCATAGTTATATTATTAGTAATTTTATTATGAATTTGTTAATGTTTTTTTCTCTATTTAGCCACAATATTTAAAAATTTCATATATAAAAATGTATTTCACATTTTTTTTTATTTAAATTTTTAATTTCCATTTTAGTTACATTTTAGTAACTTTATTGTTTTATTAGTGTGTTTTTCATTTTTATTAGTTTTTGTTTTTAATTTCTATTTAACATTAATTTATTTTTTCACACCAGTTTTAGTTTTTATGTTTTTATATACATAATTTTAAATAGTTATAGTATGTAGTATAATTTTTATTATATTATAGTTTATCATATTTTGAATTCTGCCTTTTATTCATATATTTTCAGTTCTTGTTTGAATCATAGTTATATTTTTAGTAATTTTATCATGTACTTTTGTCATTGTTATTAATTGTCTTTTTTCTCTATTTAAAAATAATAAAAATCCACAATTTATAGAGTGATATATGACTTTTTTTTGCCATTAACCTCAATTAAATACAGATTAACCTAAAGATTTAATCACAGCCTGGTTGACAAAAATGTCTTGTTTTCAATTTTAATTATTAATTCAATATTAATAATGTCACATGAACGTTTATAGTCTCCATAGTGTCAGCACATACCATGGTATTAACATATCCACAATTCCAGACACTGATTAAAGGCTCAAACAGTGCTGCTAATGGACAAACAGTAAATACACCTGTGATATTATGTAACTCTCTTTCACCACAGGAGCAAAAATCTCTGCTCTTCTCAAACCCAGAAGGAATAATGTCAACAAAACCATTTGATGTGCTCAGAAAAGCTGTGTGTGATTTCAGATAGAGAGAGAAATCAAGCTTTGGTCAGTTACAGCACATGAAGGCTGTAAACCTATAACCACATGATCTAAAACTAATAAAATCACAACCACAAAACCATCAATGACACTGGGAAAAAAACAAATCCTGCATGTCAATTTTCTGTACACCTGCTTAGAAATATAATATTCTATAAAAAGAACTAAAGAAATAGGGGAATTAAATTAAAATAGTACAGTAATAAAAATAAATAAATAAATATAAAATGAAGCAAAATAATGTAATTTATAATATAATAAACATAACAATAAATATAAAAAAAATCTAATAGCATCTAATAGATATTCCACAATAAAAAGAAACAGTAAATTTAAGAAATATAACTATAATATTAATAAAATACAATGTAGTATAATATTATAATATAGCATTAATAAATGTATATGAATAAATGTAATGCAATATATAATATAATAAAATATATAACAATAAATAATCTAAAAACCCTAATAGCATTTAATACATTAAGGAGATAATATTTTATAAAAAGAACTAAAGAAATATCAAAATGGGTCAAAATTATAAATTTTTCTTAAAAGCCAAAAATCATTAGGATATTAAATAAAGATCATGTTCCATGAAGACATTTGTTAAATTTCCTACAATAAATATATCAACGTAATTTTTGATTTGTAATATGCTTTGCTGAGAATTTCATTTGGACAACTTTAAAGGCGATTTTCTCAATGTTTAGATTTTTTTGCACCCTCAGATTCCAGATTTTCAAATAGTCGTATCTCACCCAAATATTGTCCTATCCTAAAAAAAACCTATTCAGTAATATAAGAACAGAGCATCTAATATCAGAATAGAGCATCTAATAGGTAAGAACATAATATTACGGTGCAAAAAAAAAACTAAATATTGAGAAAATCGCCTTTAAAGTTGTCCAAATGAAGTTCTTAGCAATGCATATTAATCAAAAATTAAGTTTTGATATATTTACGGTAGTAAATTGACAAAATATCTTCATGGAACATGATCTTTACTTAATATCCTAATGATTTTTGGCATAAAAGAAAAATCAAATACAATGTATTTTTGGATATTGCTACAAATAAAGCCGTGCGACTTATATAATACTAAAAAAAAACACAATGTATAAAATAATAAAATATACAACAAGAAAATCCATCTGAAATATTAGATTAAAAGACAAATATAGATTAATAAAGCAAAATAGTCGTATCTCACCCAAATATTGCCCTATCCTAAAAAACATTATTCAGCTTTCAGATAATGTATAAAAAAAATGGACCTTTATGGTTTTGTGGTCCAGGGTCACATATATAACGATAAATATAAGAATAGAGCATCTAATAGGTAAGAACATAATATTAGGGTGCAAAAAAAATCTAAATATTTAGAAAATTAAAGTTTAAAGTTGTCCAAATTAAGTTCTTAGCAATGCGTATTACTAATAATGCAAATCTAAAATATTAGATTAAAAGACAAATATAGATTAAAAAAAGCAAACTAGAACAGAACTAAACCTAATAGAATAAAACAAAGCAGAAATTAACAACAGAACAGAATAGAATAGATTTTTCTTAAATGCCAAAAATCATTTCCTAACGTAAATATATCAAAACGTAATTATGCTTTGCTAAGAACTTCATTCGGACAACTTTAAGCTTTTAGATAATGTATAACAAAATGGACCCTTTATGACTGGTTTTGTGGTCCAGGGTCACATATATAACAATAAATATAAGAACAGAGCATCTGATAGGGAAGAACATAATATTAGGGTGCAAAAAAAAAAAAAATCTAAATATTGAGAAAATCACCTTAAAGTTGTCCAAATGAAGTTCTTAGCAATTCATATTACTAATAATGCAGATCTAAAATAATAGATTAAAAGAAAAATATAGATTATTAAAGCAAACTAGAACAGACTTAAACCTAATGAGACAAAACAAAGCAGAAAAGAACAACAGAATAAAATAGAATAGATTTTTCTTAAATGGCAAAAATCATTTCCTAACGTAAATATATCAAAACGTAGTTTTTTTTTTTCACCCTCAGATTCCAGATTTTCAAATAGTCGTATCTCAACCAAATATTGTCCTATCCTAAAAAAACATTATTCAGCTTTCAGTTAATGTATAAAAAAACTGGACCCTTTATGACAGTTTTTTTGGTCCAGGGTCACATTTATAACAATGAATCTAAGAACAGAGCATCTAATATAAGAATAGAGCATCTGATAGGTAAGAACATAATATTAGGGTGCAGAGAAAATCTGAATATTTAGAAAATCGCCTTTAAAGTTGTCCAAATGAAGTTCTTAGCAATGCATATTACTAATAATGCAAATCTAAAATATTAGATTAAAAGACAAATATAGATTTAAAAAGCAAACTAGAACAGAACTAACCCTAATAGAATAAAACAAAGCAGAAATGAACAACAGAATAGAATAGAATAGAATAGAATAGAATAGAATAGAATAGATTTTTCTTAAATGCCAAAAATCATTTCCTAACGTAAATATATCAAAACGTAATTATGCTTTGCTAAGAACTTCACTCGGACAACTTTAAGCTTTTAGATAATGTATAAAAAAATGGACCCTTTATGACTGGTTTTGTGGTCCAGGGTCACATATTTAACAATAAATATAAGAACAGAGCATCTAATATAAGAACAGAGCATCTGATAGGTAAGAACATAATATTAGGGTGCAGAGAAAATCTGAATATTTAGAAAATCGCCTTTAAAGTTGTCTAAATGAAGTTCTTAGCAATGCATATTACTAATAATGCAAATCTAAAATATTAGATTAAAAGACAAATATAGATTTAAAAAGCAAACTAGAACAGAACCCTAATAGAATAAAACAAAGCAGAAATGAACAACAGAATAGAATAGAATAGAATAGAATAGAATAGAATAGAATAGAATAGAATAGATTTTTCTTAAATGCCAAAAATCATTTCCTAACGTAAATATATCAAAACGTAATTATGCTTTGCTAAGAACTTCACTCGGACAACTTTAAGCTTTTAGATAATGTATAAAAAAATGGACCCTTTATGACTGGTTTTGTGGTCCAGGGTCACATATTTAACAATAAATACAAGAACAGAGCATCTAATATAAGAATAGAGCATCTGATAGGTAAGAACATAATATTAGGGTGCAGAGAAAATCTGAATATTTAGAAAATCGCCTTTAAAGTTGTCCAAATGAAGTTCTTAGCAATGCATATTACTAATAATGCAAATTTAAAATATTAGATTAAAATACAAATATAGTTTTAAAAAGCAAACTAGAACAGAACCCTAATAGAATAAAACAAAGCAGAAATGAACAACAGAATAGAATAGAATAGAATAGAATAGAATAGAATAGAATAGAATAGAATAGAATAGATTTTTCTTAAATGCCAAAAATCATTTCCTAACGTAAATATATCAAAACGTAATTATGCTTTGCTAAGAACTTCACTCGGACAACTTTAAGCTTTTAGATAATGTATAAAAAAATGGACCCTTTATGACTGGTTTTGTGGTCCAGGGTCACATATTTAACAATAAATACAAGAACAGAGCATCTAATATAAGAATAGAGCATCTGATAGGTAAGAACATAATATTAGGGTGCAGAGAAAATCTGAATATTTAGAAAATCGCCTTTAAAGTTGTCCAAATGAAGTTCTTAGCAATGCGTATTACTAATAATGCAAATCTAAAATATTAGATTAAAAGACAAATATAGATTTAAAAAGCAAACTAGAACAGAACCCTAATAGAATAAAACAAAGCAGAAATGAACAACAGAATAGAATAGAATAGAATAGAATAGAATAGAATAGAATAGAATAGAGCCAAAGAGTATAGAAGGATAGAGCCGCATGAGGGAGTGCAGGATGTGTGCGTAGAGTGATCTTCACTTCACAACAACACTGACTTTGACAAACACAAACATTGAGTCACCTTCAACTGCAGCAGCCCGCGCTCGTCAAACATCGCGTGTCGAGGCGTCAGTGAGCCGGTGGCGGTGCTGTCAGCGCGATCACTGCAGCGAAACGGCATTTATATCATTTATATAAACACATAATCTCCGCCGAGACTCGTCGCGCACCTCCGCCGCTGTCAAACTGCAGCTGCAGCTCTCGCTCGCCGCCCGGAAACGGCGTCATGACGCACAGATGATCATGCGGACGCACGAACACACCCCCCGACACACCTCAGCGCTCGACCAATCAGAGCGCAGGGGGACCGCCCCTCCCCTCCCTGACAGGATCAGTGATAATGTAGTGTGGCTGATGGCCAGTTACATGAAGAGAGGAGATTGTCTGAATGTTTGGACGGGTTTCAGGGCACATTGCTGCATGTCTGTCGACTGCGTACAGTAATGTTCATGGCATGCAGTTCGCATAAGGTGCACTCATCTTCTGGCCAACATCCTGTAACCTTAAACAATGACAGTTACAATGCAATACTGTACTGCAGGGAATAAAAAACAGAAGATAAATGCAATTGAGTTATGAAATATAGACACACATCTATGCAGACAATGTGCAAAAGAATTATTATAATGCAATGCTATAAAATGGTAATGGGGTGAATAGATCAAAAACACAAAACATTCTCCAACCATTTTTCACTTTACCTTTTCAAGGGAAAAGCAATTCAATTTCAGTAATTAATGCATTACTACGGAAGCCCGTTTCCGCAATCTCACAATTCTGCCTTTTTTCCCATAATTGTGTGATACAAACTCGCAGTTCTGACTTTTTTCTCACAATTGCGTGATATAAACTGGCAATTGTGAGTTATAAAGTCAGGATTGTGAGACATTAACTTGCAATTTTGAGAAATAAAGATAAACTCACAATTCAGACTTTTTTCTCAGAATTGTGAGTTTATCTCTCACAACTGTGATTTTTTTCTCAGAATTGCGACTTTTCTCTCAGAATTGTGAGATATAACCTGGCAATTGCGATTTATAAAGTCAGTATTGCGAGACATAAACTTGCAATTTTGAGAAATAAAGTCAGTATTGTGAGATATAAACTCACAATTGCAAGTTATAAAGTCAGAATTGCAAGACGTAAACACCATTTTGAGAAATAAAGTCAGAATTGTGAGATATAAACTCACAATTCTGACTTTTTTTTCTCAGAATTGCGAGTTTATATCTCGCAATTGTGACTTTTTATTCAGAATTGGGTGATATAAACTGGTAATTGCGAGTTATAAAGTCAGAATTGTGAGACATTAACTCGCAATTGTGACTTTTTTCTCAGAATTGTGACTTTTTTTTTACAATTCTGATTTTTTTCTCACAATTTGCTTGATACAAACTTGCAATTCTTTTTATCTTATTAATAAATTTTTATCAGAACAATGAGATACAAACTCACAATTGCAAGTTATAAAGTCAGAATTGCGAGACATAAACTCGCAATTTTGAAAAAATAGAGTCAGAATTGCGAGATAAGTTTATTGCATGATATGGCAATTGCGAGTTATAAAGTTTGAAATGCGAGATATAAACTCACAATTCTGACTT
Source organism: Garra rufa (assembly GCF_049309525.1). NCBI lineage: Eukaryota > Metazoa > Chordata > Actinopteri > Cypriniformes > Cyprinidae > Garra > Garra rufa. The sequence continues at coordinate 4,161,144 of NC_133367.1, forward strand.
TTTTTCTCAGAATAGCGAGTTTATATCTCGCAGTTGTGACTTTTTCTCAGAATTGCGTGATACAAACGCAATGATCTTACTTACTTACTTACTCAGAATTGTGAGTTTATCTCTCACAACTGTGATTTTTTTCTCAGAATTGCGACTTTTCTCTCAGAATTGTGAGATATAACCTGGCAATTGCGATTTATAAAGTCAGAATTGCGAGACATAAACTTGCAATTTTGAGAAATAAAGTCAGTATTGTGAGATATAAACTCACAATTATGAGTTTATATTTTGCAATTGTGACTTTTTCTCAGAATTGTGAGATATAAACTCACAATTGCAAGTTATAAAGTCAGAATTGCAAGACGTAAACACCATTTTGAGAAATAAACTTTTTGTACGAGTTTGTACCATGCAATTGTGAGGAAAAAGTCGCAATTCTGAGAAAAAGTCAGAATTGCGAGATATAAACTCACAATTCAGATTTTTTTCTCTGAACTATGAAATACAAACTCACAATTGCGAGTTATAAAGTCAGAATTGTGAGACATAAACTCGCAATTTTGAAAAAATAAAGTCAGAATTGCGAGATAAGTTTATTGCATGATATGGCAATTGCGAGTTATAAAGTTTGAAATGCGAGATATAAACTCACAATTCTGACTTTTTTTCTCAGAATAGCGAGTTTATATCTCGCAGTTGTGACTTTCTCACAATTGCGTGATACAAACGCAATGATCTTACTTTTTTTCTCAGAACTATAAGATATAAACTCACAAATGCGAGTTATAAAGTCAGAATTGCGATACATAAAATCGCATATTTGAAAAAATAAAGTCAGAATTGCGAGACATAAACTCGCAATTTTGAAAAAATAGAGTCAGAATTGCGAGATAAGTTTATTGCATGATATGGCAATTGCGAGTTATAAAGTTTGAAATGCGAGATATAAACTCACAATTCTGACTTTTTTTCTCAGAATAGCGAGTTTATATCTCGCAGTTGTGACTTTTTCTCAGAATTGCGTGATACAAACGCAATGATCTTACTTACTTACTTACTCAGAATTGTGAGTTTATCTCTCACAACTGTGATTTTTTTCTCAGAATTGCTACTTTTCTCTCAGAATTGTGAGATATAACCTGGCAATTGCGATTTATAAAGTCAGAATTGCGAGACATAAACTTGCAATTTTGAGAAATAAAGTCAGTATTGTGAGATATAAACTCACAATTATGAGTTTATATTTTGCAATTGTGACTTTTTCTCAGAATTGTGAGATATAAACTCACAATTGCAAGTTATAAACTCAGAATTGCAAGACGTAAACACCATTTTGAGAAATAAACTCACAATTCTGACTTTTTTTCTCACAATTTGCTTGATACAAACTTGCAATTCTTACTTTTTTATCAGAACAATGAGATACAAACTCACAATTGCAAGTTATAAAGTCAGAATTGCGAGATATAAACTCGCAATTCTGAGAAATGAAGTCAAATATCAGAATTGCGAGTTTGTACCATGCAATTGTGAGGAAAAAGTCGCAATTCTGAGAAAAAGTCAGAATTGCGAGATATAAACTCACAATTCAGATTTTTTTCTCTGAACTATGAAATACAAACTCACAATTGCAAGTTATAAAGTCAGAATTGTGAGACATAAACTCGCAATTTTGAAAAAATAAAGTCAGAATTGCGAGATAAGTTTATTGCATGATATGGCAATTGCGAGTTATAAAGTTTGAAATGCGAGATATAAACTCACAATTCTGACTTTTTTTCTCAGAATAGCGAGTTTATATCTCGCAGTTGTGACTTTCTCACAATTGCGTGATACAAACGCAATGATCTTACTTTTTTTCTCAGAACTATAAGATATAAACTCACAAATGCGAGTTATAAAGTCAGAATTGCGATACATAAAATCGCAATTTTGAAAAAATAAAGTCAGAATTGCGAGATAAACTCACAATTCAGACTTTTTTCTCAGAATTGCGAGTTTATATCTCTCAATTGTGAATTGCGAGTTTGTATCAAGCAAATTGTGAGAAAAAAAGTCTGACTTTTTTGTCACAATTGCGTGATATAAACTGGCAATTGCGAGTTATAAAGTCAGAATTGTTATATAAACTCGCAAATGCACGTTATAAAATCAGAAATGTGAGACGTAAACACCATTTTGAGAAATAAAGTCAGATTTGCGAGATATAAACTCACAATTCTGACTTTTTTTCTCAGAATTGCGAGTTTATACCTCGCAGTTTTTTCAGAACTATGAGATATAAACTCACAATTACGAGTTATAAAGTCAGAATTGTGATATAAACTTGCAATTCTGAGAAATGAAGTCATAATTGCGAGATACAAACTCACAATTGTGACCTTTTTTTTAGAATTGCGACTTTTAATCTCAGAATTTGGACTTTTTTTCTTATAAATGCACTATACAAACTCGCAATTCAGATTTTTTTCTCACAATCATGAGATACAAACTCACAATTGCGAATTATAAAAACAGAATTGCGAGACATAAACTCGCAATTTTTAAAAAGTAAAGTCAGAATTCCAAGATAAACTCACAATTTAGACTTTTTTTCTCAGAATTGCGAGTTTATACCTAGCAATTGTGACTTTTTTCTCAGAATTCAGATTTTTTTCTCACAATTAGCTTGATACAAATTTCTTACTTTTTTCTCAGAAGTATGAGATATAAACTCACAATTGCGAGTTATAAAGTCAGAATTGGCAGATATAAACTCGCAATTCCGAGAAATGAAGTCAGAATTGTGAGACATAAACTCATAATTTTGAAAAAATAAAATTAGAATTGCGAGATAAACTCACAATTCTGACTTTTTTTCTCACAATTGTGCGATACAAACTCGCAATTCTCTCAATACTCGCAATAAAGTCAGAATTGTGATATAAACTTGCAATTCTGAGAAATGAAGTCAGAATTGCGTGATATAAACTCGCAAATGCAAGTTATAAAGTCAGAATTGTGTGTTTTTATCTTGCAATTCTCACTTTCTCATATGTCACACAATTCTGGCTTCATTTCTTAGAATTGCGAGTTTATGTCACAATTCTGACTGAATTGCATGATATGAACTGGCAATTGCAAGTTATAGTCAGAATTGCAAGACATAAACCCAGAATTTTGATAAATAAAATCAGAATTGCAAGATATAAACTGACAATTCAGACTTTTTTCTTAGAATTGCGTGATTGCGAGATATAAAGTCAGAACTGTGAGAATTGTGATATAAACTCGCAATTCTGAGAAGTCAGAAATGCATAAACTCGCAAATGCGAGTTATAAAGTCAGAATTGCAAGATAAAAACTCACAATTCTAATTTTTCTCAGAATTATGTGATATAAACTCACAATTCTGACTTTTTTCTCACAATTGCATGATACAAACTTGCGATTCAGATTTTTTTCTCAGAACTATGAGATATAAACTCACAAATGTGAGTTATAAAGTCAGAATTGCAAGACATAAACTCGCAATTTTGAGAAATAAAGTCAAAATTTTGAGATATAAACTCACAATTTTGAGAAATAAAGTCAGAATTGAAAGACATAAACTCACAATTCTGCCTTTTTTCCCAGAATTATGAGATATAAACTCACAAATGTGAGTTATAAAGTCAGAATTGCAAGACATAAACTCGCAATTTTGAGAAATAAAGTCAAAATTTTGAGATATAAATTCACAATTTTGAGAAATAAAGTCAGAATTGAAAGACATAAACTCACAATTCTGCCTTTTTTCCCAGAATTGCGTAATACAAACTCGCAGTTCTGACTTTTTTCTCAGAATTATGAGATATAAACTCACAATTGCGAGTTATAAAGTCAAAATTGTGAGATACACACTCACAAATGAGAGTAATAAACTCATAATTCGGACTTTTTTTCTCAGCATTGCGAGTTTAGATCTCGCAATTTTTACTTTTTTCTCAGAATTATGAGATATAAACTCACAAATAGGAGGTATAAAGTCAGAATTGCAAAACATAAACTCGCAATTTTGAGAAATAAAGTCAGAATTGAAAGATATAAACTCACAATGCTGACTTTATTCTCAGAATTGCGTGATATAAACTGGCAATTGCGAGTTATAGTCAGAACTTTGAGACATAAACTTGCAAGACATAATTTTTTTTGTTTTAATGTTTTTCTCTCTAGTATTAATTATGTCATGAAAGTGTTCACATCAGTGAAGTTGAAAATGTCCAAATGCCATTTGGATGCATTTCAGTGCAGATTGCATTTGAAAAAAGGAAGCTTTTTATTCCTACAGCAGTCCAGAGAGTCTGCATGTAAAGACAGACAGACAGAACACGGTGTGCTTGAGCTATAAAAGACATTAACAATAAAACAGGCACATGTGCTGTGATGGGCCAGTGTGCTTATCTGTGCACAACCAGAACAACTGCAGAAACGTATCTACCATTTACCCCTCAGAAAATCTGAAAATACTATTTTTGTGTTTGGTGAAGTCTTTTACCATTCCTCAGTATTTTATACAGTGGCTGCTGCATAAATCATACTGTAATATTACATCTACTTAAGATGTAATATCCTGTACAAACTACATCTGTAAATACATTTTTACACTATATTTATCTTACAATATACATCTGTAAAAGTATTTTTTATATAAATTATTAATATAATTATATTTATTATTTTTTATCACAAATAAAAATGTAAGTTGTAAAAAACATTCTAGATTTTTTAAATCTATTTATAATTATATGATTCTTATTCAGAAAATATTAACGAAACATATTTTACAGTAAAAAGTTTATGCGTAAAAATTGTACTTATACTTTTGAATTATTTTGAATGCTTTTTTAAAGTCTCTTTTTGATCCAAAGTACAGCAAAAACAGTGCAATTTTGAAATATTTGTACTATTTAAAATAACTGCTTTCTGATTGAATATATTTTAAAATGTAATTTATTCCAAAATTACATTTCAAAGCTCAGTTTTTAGCATCATTACTCCAGTCACACGATCCCTTAAAAATCTTTCTAATATTCTGATTTGCTGCTCAAAAAACACTTATTATTGTTATTATGTTGAAAACAACTGAGTAGAATTTTTTCAGGTTTCTTTGATAAATAGAAAATTCAGAAGAGCAGCATTTACCTGAAACAGAAATCTATTGCAACATCATAAATGTCTTTATCATCACTTTTGATCAATCTAAAGCATCCTTGGTAGTGTATATATACAAGTGACTAACAGTTAATTAATTTAGTTTTTATTTTGACGTTTTTACATTCTTTTTCTATTAAAATGAGAAACATCTTGAGATGAGGCAAGCCGGCAGGTTGGCAGACGGCAGTGTCTCATCCAACATTAAAAAAAAAACTCTTTCCATTGCAAAAGCACTTTGAGGAAAGACACAGGGCTTATGTTGTGAAATCTTCCAGACATAAATTTTAGGCTTGCACTGATATTGCCCAGGGGGGCATGTGGGCGGGAGGAGATGGAGCAGATTTCAACAGAGCAGTGAAGGTGAGGTCCTCTCCTCTGGACAAGCTCCAGACAGGGACTAAAGCCTGAGTGCTGGGCAGGAACAGGACAGGAACACATGCTCATCATGATATGTATCACTTAACATTCTCACACAGTAAAAATGCATTTTGGGGCAGGCCTAAATTTGAAAATTTGCTAAACATGTACTCACCCTCAGGCCATTCAAGATGTAGGTGAGTTTGTTTCTTCATCCGATTTGGAGAAATGTAGCATTACATCACTTGCTCACCAATGGATGTGAATGGGTGCCGTCAGAATAAGAGTCCAAACAGATAAAAACATCATAATAACCTACAAAGTAATCCACACCACTCCAGTCCATCAGTTAATGCCTTATGCAATGAAAAGCTGAGTGTTTGTAAGAAACAAATCCATCAAGACATTTTAACTTCAAACCATGGCTTCCGGCAAAAATACAAGTCCATAAACTGTAATAACGCTTTCTAGAGAATCAGGAGAGAAATCTGCACAGATCAAGCACCGCCAAAACAGCTCTAAACAAATATGTGGGTTGATTTTGATGTGAGAAATGTAGCATTACATCACTTGCTCACTAATGGATGTGAATGGGTGCCGTCAGAATGAGAATCCAAACAGCTGATAAAAACATCACAATAATCTACAAGTAATCCAAAACACTCCAGTCCATCAGTTAATGTCTTATGAAGTGAAAAGCTGAGTGTTTGTAAGAAACAAATGCATCATTAAGACGCTTTAACTTCAAACCATCGTTTCCCGCAAAAATACGAGTCCATAATCTATAATAACGCTTTCTCGAGAATCGGGAGAGAAATCTGCAAAGATCAAGCAGCGTCAAAACAGCTCTAAACAAATATGTGGGTTGATTTTGATGTGAGAAATGTAGCATTACATCACTTGCTCACTAATGGATGTGAATGGGTGCCGTCAGAATGAAAATCCAAACAGCTGATAAAAACATCACAATAATCTACAAGTAATCCAAAACACTCCAGTCCATCAGTTAATGTCTTATGAAGTGAAAAGCTGAGTGTTTGTAAGAAACAAATGCATCATTAAGACGCTTTAACTTCAAACCATCGTTTCCGGCAAAAATACAAGTCCATAATGTATAATAACACTTTCTGGAGAATCAGGAGAGAAATCTGCACAGATCAAGCACTGCCAAAACAGCTCTAAACAAATATGTGGGTTGATTTTGATGTGAGAAATGTAGCATTACATCACTTGCTCACCAATGGATGTGAATGGGTGCCGTCAGAATGAGAGTCCAAACAGCTGATAAAAACATCACAATAATCTACAAAGTAATCCACACCACTCCAGTCCATCAGTTAATGCCTTATGCAATTAAAAGCTGAGTGTTTGTAAGAAACAAATCCATCAAGACATTTTAACTTCAAACCATGGCTTCCGGCAAAAATACAAGTCCATAATCTGTAATAACGCTTTCTAGAGAATCAGGAGAGAAATCTGCACAGATCAAGCACCGCAAAAAAAGCTCTAAACAAATATGTGGGTTGATTTTGATGTGAGAAATGTAGCATTACATCACTTGCTCACTAATGGATGTGAATGGGTGCCGTCAGAATGAGAGTCCAAACAGCTGATAAAAACATCACAATAATCCACAAGTAATCCAAAACACTCCAGTCCATCAGTTAATGTCTTATGAAGTGAAAAGCTGAGTGTTTGTAAGAAACAAATGCATCATTAAGTCGCTTTAACTTCAAACCATCGTTTCCGGCAAAAATACAAGGCCATAATCTATAATAACACTTTCTGGAGAATCAGGAGAGAAATCTGCACAGATCAAGCACTGCCAAAACAGCTCTAAACAAATATGTGGGTTGATTTTGATGTGAGAAATGTAGCATTACATCACTTGCTCACCAATGGATGTGAATGGGTGCCGTCAGAATGAGAGTCCAAACAGCTGATAAAAACATCACAATAATCTACAAAGTAATCCACACCACTCCAGTCCATCAGTTAATGCCTTATGCAATTAAAAGCTGAGTGTTTGTAAGAAACAAATCCATCAAGACATTTTAACTTCAAACCATGGCTTCCGGCAAAAATACAAGTCCATAATCTGTAATAACGCTTTCTAGAGAATCAGGAGAGAAATCTGCACAGATCAAGCACCGCCAAAACAGCTCTAAACAAATATGTGGGTTGATTTTGATGTGAGAAATGTAGCATTACATCACTTGCTCACCAATGGATGTGAATGGGTGCCGTCAGAATGAGAGTCCAAACAGCTGATAAAAACATCACAATAATCTACAAGTAATCCAAAACACTCCAGTCCATCAGTTAATGTCTTATGAAGTGAAAAGTTGAGTGTTTGTAAGAAACAAATGCATCATTAAGCCACTTTAACTTCAAACCATCGTTTCCGGCAAAAATACAAGTCCATAATCTATAATAACACTTTCTGGAGAATCAGGAGAGAAATCTGCACAGATCAAGCACTGCCAAAACAGCTCTAAACAAATATGTGGGTTGATTTTGATGTGAGAAATGTAGCATTACATCACTTGCTCACCAATGGATGTGAATGGGTGCCGTCAGAATGAGAGTCCAAACAGCTGATAAAAACATCACAATAATCTACAAAGTAATCCACACCACTCCAGTCCATCAGTTAATGTTTTATGAAGTGAAAAGCTGAGTCCATAATCTATAATAACGCTTTCTCCAAGAGAATCAGGAGAGAAACCTGCAAAGATTAAGCACCGCCAAAACAGCTCCAAACAAATATGAAGCATTATTGTGGATTATGGACTATTATGACGTTAAAAACATTTTAATGATGCATTTGTTTTCTACAGACATGCATCTTTTGGCTTCACAAGATGTTAACTGATGGACTGGAGTGGTGTGGATTACTTGTGGATTATTGTGATGTTTTTATCAGCTGTTTGGACTCTCATTCTGACGGCACCCATTCACATCCATTGGTGAGCAAGTGATGCAATGCTACATTTCTCCAAGTCCAATGAAGAAACAAACTCATCTACATCTCGAATGACCTGAGGGTAAACACATTTTCAGCAAATTTTAATGTTTTGTTGAACTATTTCTTTTATTTTTGAACCCAAAATCAAGTAGAGAAATAACATGCAAGTGTTTTAGCAGTGAAAAAAGGCATGAGTTTAGGTCTTGTGCACACCATGTCCCAAAAAACATTGACAGTCATTTAGGGATCTTGCAAAATAAACAAATATGTGGGTTGATTTTGATGTGAGAAACAACAGGAGATGGACATTTTCACTGAATGAAGCGTTATTATAGATTATGGACCAGAAGCGACAGTTTGAAGTTAAAAACATCTTAATGATGGATTTGTTTCTTATAGACATGCATTTTTTGGCTTTACAAGATGCTAACTGATGGACTGGAGTGGTGTTGTTACGGAAGCAGACCAAACAAGAGAGGTAAGTGATCAATATAACAATGTTTATTATCAGCAGAGCGTTGTGGATAAGATGACGTGCAGAACCGGGTAAGTATAACAGTCCAAGTATGATATTCGTTGACTAGAGATGAATACTGAATACAGATCCTTTTCCTTTCCAGGAACGACGGGAGGAGGACTCCGACCCACACACACACACACACACCGTTGGTGATCGACGAACAGGCTTATGGCTGACCACAGCTGACTGGAACAGAGAACAGACTTCGTACTGGAATAGACGAGACAAGAGGTAAGTTTCAACAGGTAAATAGCGAGGTAAGTATGTCTTTGAGGTTTGTGAACTCGACAGAGAAACACAATGAGTCCGCTTCGTGCAAACGAGCCCGGACACTGAGTGAGGTGCGTGGTGTGCTTATATGTGGTGCTGGTGATTGGATTCAGGTGCGTATGATTAGTAATCAGGTGACTGTGATCGTTGAGTGAGTGAGGGAGTAGAACCTGGCCAATCCGTGACATTACCCCCCTCCCCAGGGCCCGCTCCTGAGGGCCGAGGCCTCCGACGTCGTGGTGGTCTACCTCGTCCTCGAGGGGCTGGACATTCAGGATGGTTACGATGGAATTCCTCCATGAGGGCTGGATCTAGAATGTCAACTCTGGGTACCCATGACCTCTCCTCTGGCCCGTAGCCTTCCCAGTCGACGAGATATTCCAGATTACCACCACGACGTCGGGACAGAAGGATTTCTCGGACCGAGTAGATGGATCCCTCTTCCAGGACCAAGGGGGGAGGGGGTTCCTCTTCCTGACCAGGTTCTGTGGAGGGAATCACAGGTGGGTGAAAGGGTTTGAGTAATGAGACGTGAAATGTGGGGTGGATACGGTACTGTGGTGGTAATTGGAGTCTGTAGGTGACGGGGTTGACCTGTTCCACGATGGTGAAGGGGCCAACAAACCTGGGACTCAATTTCTTCGAGGGCAGGCGCAGACGGATGTCTCTTGTGGAGAGCCAGACTTTTTGCCCAGGAGTGTATGTGGGACCAGGAATCCTCTTCTTATCGGCAGTGGACTTGGTTCTGCGCACTGCCCTTTGAAGATGATGGTGAGCCTCGTCCCAGACTCTCTCGCTCTCCCGGAACCAGTAATCCACTGCGGGCACCTGTGATGGTTCGCCATTCCAGGGGAAGAGAGGTGGTTGGAAGCCGAGCACACACTGGAATGGCGTGAGTCCTGTGGTGGGTTGCCGCAGTGAATTTTGGGCGTATTCTGCCCAACCCAGGAACTGGTTCCAGGAGTCCTGGTGACCATGACAGAATGTCCGGAGGAACCGCCCCACCTCCTGGATTTTCCTCTCCGTCTGCCCGTTGGTCTCAGGGTGGTATCCAGAGGAGAGGCTAACGGTCACACCTAGGAGTTTGAGAAAAGACTTCCACACCCGTGAAATAAACTGTGGACCCCTGTCTGAGACGATGTCTTCCGGAATGCCATAGTACCTAAAGACTTTGTTGAAGAGCAGTTCGGCAGACTCTAAGGCTGTGGGAAGACCTTTCAGAGGTATCAGTCGGCAGAATTTTGAAAATCGATCAACTATAACAAAGATGCAGGTGTTACCGTCAGATGAGGGGAGATCTGTCATGAAGTCAACTCCTAGGTGTGACCAGGGGCGGTTCGGCACAGGCAAGGGATGGAGTTTCCCAGCAGGCAGATGACGTGGACTCTTGGACATTGCGCACTCCTTACATCCTTGGACATACCTCCTCACATCCCTTGCCATGTGCGGCCACCAGAAGCGGTCCGTCAGCAGCGAGAGAGTGTTGTTGGCCCCTGGATGCCCAGTGCCCAGAGAGGTATGTGTTGAATGGATTAGATCTACCCGCTGGGTCCTAGGGATGAATCTGCGACCAGGTGGACAGCCCGGCGGAGATCTGGGTTCCGGAGTGGCGACAGCTGGCGGGTTGGTCCATTCAATGGGTTGAACGATGATGTTTTCGGGGATTATGGTCGTGGGTGTGTCAGGCAAGTCGTGAGAATCATGGATGCGAGACAGAGCATCAGCTCGGGTATTCTTGGATCCTGGCCGGTAGGTTATGGTGAAGTTGAATCGTGAAAAGAACAGGGACCATCTTGCCTGACGGGGACAGAGCCGTTTGGCGTCTCGGAGGTACTGTAGGTTCTTGTGATCTGTTATCACCTGGAACGTGTGGTTGGATCCCTCTAACCAATGTCGCCACTCCTCCAGAGCGAGCTTGATGGCAAGAAGCTCGCGGTTGCCGATGTCATAGTTCCTCTCCGCAGGGCTGAGCTTCCGGGAATAGTAGGCACAGGGATGAAGCAATGGAGGAGTACCGTGATACTGTGACAGAATCCCTCCCACGCCGGTAGTAGAAGCGTCTACCTCTACCACGAAAGGGAGATCAGGGTCAGGATGGGTTAGAAGAGGTGCCTGTGTAAATGCTTCCTTGAGGTTATGGAAGGCTGCGGCCGAGTCAGGGTTCCAGAGTAGGGTTCGTGGTTTTCCTTTGAGTAGACTGGTAAGCGGAGCGGTGATGATGCTGTAGTTCTTGATAAACCGGCGGTAGAAATTGGCGAAACCTAAGAATCGTTGAAGCTCTTTGATAGTGGTGGGTTCTGGCCAGGACACAACTGCAGATACCTTCCTCTCGTCCATACGGACCCCCTTCTGGTCGATGACGTATCCAAGGAAGTGCACTGCTGGTAGGTGAAATGAACATTTCTCCGCCTTGAGATATAGGTGATGATCCCGTAATCTTTGAAGGACCTCCGCAACGTGGAGGCGATGTTCGGCCTCACTCCGGGAGTAAATCAGGATATCGTCTATGTAGACAACGACAAAGTGGTGCAGAAACTCCCGGAGTACCTCGTGAATGAAGTTCTGAAATACGGAGGGGGCGTTGACCAAACCATAGGGCATGACCAAATACTCGTAGTGGCCAGTAGGGGTCACGAAGGCAGTCTTCCACTCGTCCCCCTCACGTATCCTCACGAGGTTGTACGCGCTGCGGAGGTCCAACTTCGTAAACACCCTGGCAGTGCGTAGTTGTTCGAGGGCCGCAGGGACGAGAGGAAGGGGATACCGGAACTTGATGGTGCCTTGATTGAGTATACGGTAATCGATGCATGGCCGCAGCCCTCCATCCTTCTTTGCCACGAAGAAAAAACTGGATGCTGCGGGTGATGTTGATGGTCGGATGTAACCCTGATCGAGAGCCTCCTGTATGTACTCCTCCATTGCCTTGGTCTCCGGAAGCGACAGCGGGTAGATCTTACCTCTGGGCATTGGAGCATCCGGAACTAGGTCAATGGCACAGTCCCATGGCCGATGTGGAGGTAGCTGGGAAGCTCTCTTGGGGCAGAAGACGTCTTGAAACGACGAGTAAATGGCAGGAATCTGGACTGACTGCTTCTCAACAGGACTTTCGACGGAGGTGACGTTGACAGGTAGTATCTTGTGTCTAGGACGTGGAAGATCTGGAAAACATTGGTTGGTACATTCTTTTCCCCATTTTATCACCTCTCCTGTGCCCCAAGAGAGGATGGGATCATGCTTCACCAGCCACGGGCGCCCCAAGATGATGTCCATAGTAGCTCCCTCCAGAACCAGAAACTGAATCTCCTCACGGTGCAAAACTCCAATCTGTAGGATGATGGGTTCACTTTTCCGGTGAATACGGGTCCGTGAGTTTATCCGGTTAGTTATCGGTTGAATCTGGTAGATGGTGGTTGATGCTTGGGTGCGTAGCTGGAGCTGGCGACAGAGGGTGTTGGAGATGAAGTTTCCCGCTGACCCGGAGTCGATGAGGGCTGCGACTGTAACACAGGAAGTGTGGGTGGTTAACTGAACATTGGTAGTCAGAGGATGCATGTTATCCAATTCAGAACGTATTACACTCACCAAAGATCGTATAGGACGCATAGGACAGTTGAGTCGTACGTGTCCCGCAGCCCCACAGTACATGCAAAGACCCCGGGTCAGTCTTCTCTGTCGCTCAGCTGCAGAGATTTTCCCTGATTCCAGGATCATTGGTTCTGGTTCTGGAGGGCTGGCGGATGTAACTGGTCGGAGGAGTGCAGTAGTGACGGACTGGTCTTGGTAGGATCTTAGACGATCTGAACAACGAAGTGACTGCTGAATGAACTTCTCCAATCCCATGGAGTCGTCCAAAGCAGCTAACTGCATCCGGAGATTGGGTTCTAGGCCGAGCCGGTACGTGGTCAGTAACGATCGCTCATTCCATCCGCTGGCAGCGGCCAAAGTTCGGAAACGCAGGGAGTAATCTTGTGTCGTCATACTTCCCTGCTTAAGATGATACAATTGCTCTCCTGCGGATACTTCTGCATCAGAACGTCCGAAAACCTCTTTAAAATGAGCGACGAAAGCCTGGATCGAATGGGTTGCCGGCCCGGCCTGCTGATATAACGTGTCCGCCCATTTGAGAGCTGGTCCGGTAAGCAGAGACGTGATGAAGGCTATTTTCGAAGAATCTGTGGGATAGAGAGCAGGTTGCATTGTGAATATCAATGAACATTGTAACAGGAATCCGCTGCACTCCTCCGCCCCGCCAGAGTAGGGCGCTGGTCGGGCCATGGGACTGGAAGGGACGTTTACGGGAGCCGAAGAAGTGCTGGGTGCCGGTGGTGCGGTGGGATGAGCTGAAGTTGGTGTGGTGGCATGACTAGCCAACAAAACCTTCCTGAGCGAGTCCACCAGCTCTTGAAACGGGTCCCGATTGCTCATGCTGATACTGTGTTGGTCCGGGCTAACTGTTACGGAAGCAGACCAAACAAGAGAGGTAAGTGATCAATATAACAATGTTTATTATCAGCAGAGCGTTGTGGATAAGATGACGTGCAGAACCGGGTAAGTATAACAGTCCAAGTATGATATTCGTTGACTAGAGATGAATACTGAATACAGATCCTTTTCCTTTCCAGGAACGACGGGAGGAGGACTCCGACCCACACACACACACACACACCGTTGGTGATCGACGAACAGGCTTATGGCTGACCACAGCTGACTGGAACAGAGAACAGACTTCGTACTGGAATAGACGAGACAAGAGGTAAGTTTCAACAGGTAAATAGCGAGGTAAGTATGTCTTTGAGGTTTGTGAACTCGACAGAGAAACACAATGAGTCCGCTTCGTGCAAACGAGCCCGGACACTGAGTGAGGTGTGTGGTGTGCTTATATGTGGTGCTGGTGATTGGATTCAGGTGCGTATGATTAGTAATCAGGTGACTGTGATCGTTGAGTGAGTGAGGGAGTAGAACCTGGCCAATCCGTGACATATAACTATTCATTCATATAAATATTTGTTTAAATCTATACATGTATGTGTGTGCATTTATATATACATAATAAATATACACAGTAAACACACATTTAGTGTGTAAACATAAACTTTTATTTCGGGTGTGATTAATCGTGATTAATCATTTGACAGCCCTAAATAAAATGCAACATTATGTATATTTTCCTTGTTTTTCCTTCACATATTTCCATCTTTTATTTTTCAAATTTTGGAAAATTTGACAAAAATGCCAAAATAAATCACATTTTTACATAATTAGGCTAAAATGAGTTCTTGATTGTAAATGGCATGCAATAAAAAGCAACATTACATATATTTTTCTTGTTTTACTTCACATATTTCCATCTCTTATTTTCAAGTTTTGCTTAACTTTGCGAAATTACAGCTTGATAGCTTGATGTTTCGACTATTGCATTTTATGAAGCGCTTTCGAGCAAAATGGCTACATTTTTGTATCCTAAATACGTAATTAAATCACATTTTTACATAATTAGGCTAAAATTACTTCTTGACTGGAAATGGCATCCAATAAAAAGCAACATTATGTTTTTTTTTTGTTGTTTGTTTGTTTGTTTTTCTTGACATTTTCCATGTCTTCTTTTTAAGTTTTGCATAATTTGGCGAAATTACAGATTGACAGCTTGTCATTTCGACTATCTTATTAAATGAAGCGCTTTCGAACAAAATGGCTGCATTTTTGTATCCTAAATGCACAGTTAAATCACATTTTTACACAGGCTAAAATTACTTCTTTATTAGAAATGGCACGCAATAAAAAGCAACATTATGTATAATTTTCTTGTTTTTCTTCACGTATTTCCATATTTTATTTTCAAGTTTTGTATATTTGGTGGAATTACAGCTTGACAGCTTGTCCTTTCAACCATCTCATTTTATGAAACTTTCGAACTAAATGTCTGAATTGTCTTTATTTGCATTTTTCTATCTTAAATACACAATTAAATCACATTTTTGTACATAATTTGGCTGAAATTGCTTCTTGACTGGAAATTGCATGGGATGAAAAGCAACATTATGTATATTTTTCTACGTATTTCCATTACTTACTTTCAAGTTTTGCATAATTTGGTGAAATTACATCTTGACAGCTTTTCCTTTCTATCTCATTTTATGAAGCGCTTTCGAACAAAATGGCTACATTTTTGTATCCTAAATACACAATTAAATCACATTTTTACATAATTACGCTAAAATGAGTTCTTGATTGGAAATGGCATGCAATAAAAAACAACGTTATGTATATTTTTCTTGTTTTTCTTCACAGATTTCCATATTTTATTTTTACATTTAGCTACATTTGGCGAAAATACAAGTGTTTAATATTTTGTTTTCCTAAGTGTTTGTAAATACTCATGGTTTTGGGAGCAATAAATCTTTTGCGGTGCTAATTTGATGTCCTGCGTTTCTCTTGCCACTTTTACTATAAGCTTCTTCTTTTGGTCATCTCAATGTTACTCCTTTTAAATTCCTAGACAAAATTTCCATCCAAGGTCGTAACATTTAATGGGGGCTCGTCCGGGATCATTTAATATATTTCTGGGATAATTTAATTACCAGATTACCAAATGGGAGGTAAATAAAATGACCAAAGAAATAACTATGGTGGTGGCAATAGAATTGGTTGCCTGTGCAGTAGGCTAGTGTGACTTTAGGTAAGATTGTCTAGTAAATAGCAGTTTTGTAGCACTTTTTCAGTTTAGAAGAATTTGTTAAGAGTCCTTCGTTGGAGCTGCTTAACATTTGTCGGAAGCAGGACTTGTTTCTGGTGGCTGATCATTTTAAACTGATAATTAACAAGCAGGAACGTAAAGTCGAAATTAAGCAAAAGATAATAGACCAGTTACTTGAGCTTAATGTGCTTCTCACGCCAAATATTGAAATGGTGGAGACGGCTGATCATCTAAGCCCTGGTGATGTGGCGTTTGCTTCTTTTGGAATGGAAGATAAGAATGTGTGTAGTGGCAAAACCGATGAAGATGCAGGGGCGGAGGCTGTTGCGGATGCTGGTGTTGGACTGCCACCTTTTGAACCGTTCTCTCCGATCTCTGTGGGTTCGCGAGACGATCCGCGGCTGAAAGTTCACATGGCACGTCTACAGTATATTATGATTCCCAAGAGCACGCCCATCGGGCTGAACTTGACCTTCGTTTGCAGATACGTAAACTTGAAATCGAGGCTGAGACGCAAGTAAGGCTGCGCCAGCTCGAGTTGGATGCTTCAAAGAAGGCTGCGGAGGCTAATCAGCCGGTTCCAGTTTCTCCTTCCAATGTTTCTTCGGTGTCGATCTCACCCAGTCCCAATTTTGACGTAAGTAAGCACATTGCTCTTGTTCCACAATTCAGAGAATCTGAAGTTGATTCGTATTTTAGTGCATTTGAGCGGATTGCGACTTCGTTGCACCCGAATGGCCACCCGAATTCTGGTCTTTGTTACTGCAGTGTAAACTTGTGGGAAAGGCTTTAGAGGTGTATTCCACTTTGTCACTTGAAGAAAGTTTAAAGTATGATTCAGTCAAATCAGCGATACTTCGTGCATATAAATTAGTTCCTGAGGCATACAGACAGAAGTTTAGGACGCACAGAAAAACTTCTAATCAAACTTTTGTGGAATTTGCTAGAGAGACGGGCATGCTTTTTGACAAGTGGTGTGTAGCTACAATGTGGCAGATTTTAATTTAAGAATTGCTTACCAGAGAAAGTGGTTGTTTACCTAAACGAACAAAAGGTAAATTCTTTATCACAGGCCGCTGTTTTAGCTGACGAATTCATCTTAACACACAAAAATGTCTTTGTTCATTCACGTGTGGAAAATGCACCTGCTGTTCCATTTTTATCTAACACACAATTCGTGCGCTCGAAAAGTAATGCACCAAGAGTTGTTGAGGAACTTTACTGTTTTTACTGTCGCAAGAAAGGACATGTTGTTGTGGATTGTCCCCGACTTAAACGAAAACAAGCTAAACCAGTAGGTTTTGTAAAGACTTGTAAACAGACTGTGGCTGTACACTCCAAAGATGATGTGGATGAAACGTTCCGTCCTTTTATTCTTAAGGGGTTAATATCTTTGACTGGTCGAGATGAAGATCAAAAAGAAATCACAATGCTTCGTGACACAGGTTCCATGCAAAGTTTCCTGAAGCAATTCCTTTGAGAAAAATCACTGCACCTGTCGTTGTCAAGGCACTAGTTAAGTTTTTCTCGACATTTGGTTTGCCTAAAGTGGTTTCAAAGCGACCAAGGCACAAATTTTATGTCTGAACTTTTTAATCAAGTCATGCAGACTTTAAGAATTACACATCGTACTTCCACTGCGTTCCATCCAGAAAGCCAAGGCGCCCTGGAGCGTTTTCACCAAACGTTGAAGTCGATGTTGAGAAAATATTGCATGCAGACTGGTAATGAATGGGATGATGGCATTCCTATGCTGATGTTCGCTATCAGAGAAAGCGTTCAAGAGTCGCTTGGTTTTAGTCCAGCTGAACTAGTTTTCGGACACCAGGTACGTGGTCCATTGAAGGTTTTTAAAGACCAAATTCTGGAAAAAGACAGTTTGAAAACGAATGTACTGGAGTACGTAACGAAATTTCGGAAGCGTTTACATACAGCTTGATCAGTCGCAAGAGAGTCTCTTGCCAACGCACAAAAAGGTATGAAACGAACATTTGACAAAAGGGCTGTTAAGCGATCTTTCAAGCCTGGTTTTCTTGCCTATTCCTGGTTCTTCACTGTCAGCTCGATTTTTCAGTCCTTATATAGTGAAAGAGAAATTGAGTGAAACGAATTATGACATCTGTAGGGTTGGGTATCGTTTGAATTTTATCGATTTCGATTCCAATTCCACTTATCGATTCTGATTCTTTTCGATTCCCAGTTTCGATTCCAATTTAGTAAAAAAAACAACAACAAACACAAAAGTCAAACATTAATATATCAAACATGTTTATTTTCAGTGCTAGCTTGCAACATATTATTTTATTACAGGGGTTCTCTAAACTCACAATTCCAACTTTTGTTCTCAGAATTACAAGTTTGTGTCTCGCAATTCTGACTTTTTCTCACAATTGCTGAATATAAACTCACAATTCTGACTTTTTTCTCGCAATTGCTGAATATAAACTCACAATTCTGACTTTTTTCTCGCAATTGCAGGATATAAATTCACAATTCTGACTTTTTTTATAACTCGCAACTGTGGAATATAAACTTGCCATTCTGACTGTTTGCTCAGAATTGCAAGTTTGTATCTCGCAATTCTGACTTTTTCTCACAATTGCATTTCTGACTTTATTTCTTGCAATTGGGAGTTATAAAGTCATAATTGCTTTTTTTATATCAGGGCCCCCTTCTTCACGGGTCAATTTTGCAAGGCCCCCCTATGCCTGACATTTCCTCTAAAGGTGTTTATTTTTGAACCTTTTTTATTAACCTAAACATTTGTTTTGCCTTTTTATTTTTCTCCTTATAAAAAAATTCAAACAAACTTTAAATTAAAGCTATACTTTTGAATTTATAAGAAAACCCTCTGCTCCAACTTTTTAACATGAATATACATATACAGATTTAAAGCACCTGAATTATTTAATTCAGACATTCTTCACAACTTCAGAGTACTCTTTCTTAAGTGACTGAATATCTACTGTTTGTATTTATTTTAAAATGAACATATAAATGAAAAATACAGTAAATACATTGTAAATCTGTTGATTCTGGTGCTCATATGTGCATAAACACCACTGACCCTTACAAGAGCAACCTCTATGGGTAAGCATTCATTATAAAAAACTAACAGGAGATTCATTTTGAAAACTATGCAAATATTTTGAAATTTCACGCAAAAGTACTATGGATCAGAGCCCCGAAATCATGAATAGTTTGTGAATCAACAGCGGACTTATGCGTGCCTAATGTACGCTACTATTACTCTGGTCATCTTTGCCTTTACATTAGCGGGAGGGTTTGTTTCATGCAGCCAAGAGATGAAGTAGATACCTGTCTTCCCGCGGGGGTATAAGTTATTTTATGTGGGCTTTTGCAGGACGAAATAACATATATTCCTTTTGGAGCGGGCGGGCGCAGGACTAAAATCCGTCCCTTGCAGATCTCTAAGATGAAGTTTGCGTGCAGCGGTAGCTTTGTCTTCGGTTTTTACAAAGCGTAGCCACACTTTTAAACGCTTACCGCGATCCATCTTATTGACTGATGTTTACATTACCACGTAAGGTCCTGGCAGATTGCACGCGCGGAAGGTCCTGGCAGATCGCTAGATGAAAAAATGCACCCTGGAATCGAAACGAGGAATCGAAATTTAAATTTTATAACAAGTATCCGATTCTTTATCTTAAGTATCCGATTCCAGAATCGGAATCGATTTTCGATTCCCAACCCTAGTCATCTGTACTCCTGACCGAAAACGAAAAACTTGCGCTTGTCATGTAAACATGCTGAAACTTTATCATTCGAGATCACAAAATGATGTGATGCTTCAGACACTGCTGTTATTTCTGTTGCGGTTGTGACAGAAAAGCACATTACTGATGCTGAAGAAGATGGAGTATTGTTTCAGAATATTTCTCAGTCGACTGTGAGGTTGTGTAATTCTGAAATATTGAAAGATCTTGGTTCACATTTACCGAATTTGTCTAGTGATCAGAAATGTGATCTAGTGAGGCTCATTTCTGAATTTGAGTGTCTGTTCAAAGACGTTCCTGCGTTAACTAATGTCATTCAGCATAATATAGATGTTAAAGATGCTAGTCCGATCTGACAGCATGCATACAGAGTGAATTCGGTTAAGCGTTCAATGCGACAAGAAGTTAAGTACTTGCTGAACAACGGTCTTGCTAAGCCTAGCTCTAGTCCATGGAGTTCTCCATGTATTCTGGTACCAAAACCAGATGGTTCTTTTAGGTTTTGCACAGATTTTAGGAGAGTAAATTCACTTACGGTTCCTGATAACTACCCACTTCCTAGGATGGAGGATTGCATAGATAATGTGGGATATGCAAAATTTGTGAGTAAATTATATATGCTTAAAGGCTACTGGCAAGTACCACTCACGCCCAGAGCTTCTGAAATTGCTGCTTTTATCACTCCAGATTCGTTTGCACAATATACGGCCATGGCGTTCGGACTTCGAAACGCGCCCGCTACTTTTCAGAGGTTAGCAAATACAGTTTTAGCTGGCATTCCTAATTGTAGTGCTTATTTGGATGATGTTGTTGTTTATTCCAGAGATTGGGATGAACACATGAAGTCATTACGTGCTGTATTTGAGCATTTTGTGAGTGCTTCCTTGACCCTTAACTTGGCAAAGTGTGAGTTTGGTCAGGCTAAGGTGATGTATTTGGGAAAGGAGGTGGGGCATGGTCAGGTTCGACCAGTTGAAGCGAAAGTTGAGGCTATATCGAAGTTTCCAGTTCCCACGATGCGACGTGAACTCCGAAGATTTCTTGGAATGGCTGGATACTATCGCAGCTTCTGCAGAAACTTCTCGTCTGTGGTTAGTCCTTTAACTTCACTTTTAAGTCCTTCTACTGCTTTTGTGTGGAATGCAGAATGCAATACGCATTTGAGAGTGTGAAAACACTATTAAGTAGTTCACCTGTTCTTGCAGCTCCTGATTTAGAACGTCCATTGAAACTTGAGGTGGATGCAAGTAATGTCGGGGCTGGTGCTGTCTTAATACAGGATGATGAGCAGGGTATAGCTCATCTAGTAAGTTATTTCTCTAGGAAGTTTAACAAGAATCAGTTAAACTATTCAGTCATTGAAAAGGAGACGCTTGTCCTAATTAAAAAAAAAAATCCTAATTAGAATTGGCTCACAATAAAAAGCGACATTTACGTTTATTTTTCTTGGTTTTCCTCACATATTTCCATCTCTTATTTCATTTTAAGTTCTTCTGATGTTGTTGTTTCATTGGCAAACAAGAACATTGACTCTATTAGAGGAAAAATTGTTGGTTGTTGTGGTAATTACATCTTTCTTTGCATTTTTGTATCCTTAATCCACAATTAAATCACATTTTTACATAATTAGGCTAAAATTACTTCTTTATTGGAAATGGCATGCAATAAAAAGCAACAATATGTATATTTGTCTTGTTTTTCTTCACATTTTCATCTCTTATTTTAAAATTTTGCAAAATTTGGTGAAAATACAGCTTGAAAGCTTGATATCTTATTTTATGAAACCCTTTTGAACAAAATGGCTAAATTTTATTTTTATTTTTATTTTATTTTATTTCCGTTTTTGTGTCCTAAATTAAATCACATTTGTACATAATTTGGCTAAAATTGCTTTATGATTGGAAATGGCACGCAATAAAAAGCGACATTTACGTATGTTTTTCTTGTTTTTCTTCACATATTTCCATGTTGTTATTTTTAAGTTTTCAAACAAAATGGCTGAATTTTGTATTTTTGTTTCCAAAATACACAAATAAATCACATTTTTAAATAATTTGGCTAAAATTACTTCTCGATTGGAAACAGCATCCATTAAAAGCATATTTTTCTTGTTTTTCTTCACATATTTCCATCTTTTATTTTCAAATTTTGCAAAATTTGCCAAAATACAGCTTGACAGCTTGTCCTTTCGACTTTCAAACAAAAATGGATAAATTTTATTTGTCTTTATTTCCGTTTTGTATCCTAAACACAATTAAATCACATTTTTACATAATTAGGCTAAAATTACTTATTTGACTGGAAATGCCATGCAATAAAAAGCAACATTTACATGTATTTTTCCTGTTTTTATTTACGTATTTCTATCTTTTATAATCAAGTTTTGCATAATTTGGCAGAATTACAGCTTGACAGCTTGTCGTGTCGACTATCTCATTTTATGAAACGCTTTCAGACAAGACGGCTGAATTTTGATTGTTTTTATTAGCTTCTTTGTATCCTAAATAACCAATTAAATCACATTTTTACACAATTTGGCTAAAATCACAAAGTTACTTCTCGACTGGAAATAACATCCAATAAAAAGCAACATTATGTATATTTTTCTTGGTTTTCCTCACAGATTTCATCTTTTAGTTTCAAATTTTGGAAAATTTGCTGAATATACAGCTTGACAGCTTGGAATTTCGACTGTTGAACAAAATTGATTACTTTTATTTGTCTTTATTTGCATTTTTGTATCCTAAATACACAACTAAATCACATTTTTACATAATTAGGCTAAAATTACTTCTTTATTGGAAACGACACGCAATAAAATGCAACATTATGTATATTTTTCTTGGTTTTCCTCACATATTTCCATGTCTTATTTTTAAGTTTTTCGAACAAAATGGCTGAATTTTGTATTTTTGTTTCCAAAATACACAAATAAATCATATTTTTACATAATTAGGCTAAAATTGTTTCTCGATTAGAATTAGAACACAATAAAAAAGCAACATTGCATATGTTTTTCTTTTATTTTCAAGTTTTGCCTAATTTGCCAAAAATACAGCTTGTAATTTCGACTATCGAACTAAATTTATGAATTTTATTTGTCTTTATTTGTGTTTTTGTAATCTAAATACACAGTTAAATCACATTTGTACATAATTAAGCTAAAATTACTTCTCGATTGGAATTGGCATGCAATAAAAAGCAACATTTACGTTTATTTATTTTTATTTTTATTGACTTTCTGGGTGGTAAAGTTGTTGGTTGTGGAAGTGACGTCACAATTGAGCGACGTTTTGCATAAAACAACCATATCTATATACATTTTTCCAATGAAATCACTTACTTTTACCAAAAAAATCAACTTTTGGCATATAAAAGTTGGCGTGGTTAAACAAACTCTGGTATGATATAGGATGGTCCGGTTTTCCAGGCTCTCCGGACATGAGCGATGAGGCGTTTGGCCGTAAACAGGTGTGGAGCGACTGATTTATCGTAATTAATCCGATGTGTCCGTTCCTCCGGCTGCGACGCATCTGCGGCCCAGAGCCGTTCCCAATGTCACCGTGTGGGCCAAGGGCGATGCGATTACTCTGATTAAAAAACTCACAATAATTAATTATTTTTAGGGATTCCAGCTTTGGTAATGAGGCGGATCATTAGGACGCGCGTCTGGGGTCGCGGCGTGCTTAAGATCTGCTGGTTTGGACTGGAGTTATTGAGCTACAGCTGTCCGATACGACCGTCCAGATCAACAACAACAGCAAGAACTGGCAGGCCACGCCGTAATTATTATTTCGCAGTTATGGAAAAGCTGGCTGTGTTTAATGGAGAGCAGCAGCACTTATCTGGCCAAAGCAGACCCACTAATAAAACTCCAGTCGGGATGGACAGATTTATTCACGGAGGAAACCAGACCACTTCAAATTAATGGCTTTTTATACAAATTAAAAGTAATGTTTTATATAAAATAATAATATTAATTTTATTAATGTTATTTATTGATCGTAATTTTAATATTTTTTTTAAATTTTATATTAAAATGTAGTACATTGTTTAATATTATATTATATTATATTTATTATATATTTTAATGTTTAGTAAGTATTTTTAACCAAATATATTCTTTTTAGTAAGTGGTTAAATTGACTTATTTATTATTATTATTATTATTATTATTATTATTATTATTATTATTATTATCCAATTAAATTAATATATTTAAATATTTAGTATGTATTTTAACTAAATGTATTTTTTGTAAGTGGTTAAATTTACTTATTATTATTATTATTATTATTATTATTATTAATTATATACAATTAAATTAATATATTTTAATGTTTAGTATGTAGTTTAACCAAATGTATTTTTTTAGTAAGTGGTTAAATTGACTTATTTATTATTATTATTATTATTATTATCATCATCATTATTATTATTATTATTATATGCAATTAAATTAATATATTTAATATTTAGTATGTATTTTAACACAATTTATAAAAATGCTTTTTAGTTATTTAATTTTTTTTTATTATTAAAATATTTTTATTTTATGCAAGTATGTGTTTTAACGAAATTAATTACTTTTACTAATTACTTTTTTAAAGTTAGTAAGTGGTTAAATTGACTTGATGATGATAATAATAATAATAATAATAATAATAATAAAAATAAATTTTCTACATTAATCAATGTGCTATATATTAATTGTATTAGTTGTAATATTTAATAATAATATGTTACTAAGAATTTGCTTAATATGTTTTGCAGAAAGTTATTGAATAAGATTACAATAAATGATTTAAAAATATTTTATTTAAAAAATATATATATTTTGAATATTTAGTTAGTTACTGGTAAAATTGACCAAATAATAATAATGATTAATAATAATAATAAAACATTTATCTAATTTATGTGCTATATATTTCCTACTTAATATTTAATATTAATATATTGTCAATAAGTTATGTAATATTCATATGTTACAGTAATATACTATTACATTAACATATTTAAATCTTAGTATTTATTTGATGAAAATTAATTAATAAATATTTAGTTGTTAAATTGGCCTAATAGTAGTAACAAAATATATAAATGATATTAATGTTATTTAATTGTAATTGTAGTAATATTTAATACTGATATATTGTTTATAAATGATATATAACTCATATTAATTTTAATATCTATTATTAATATATCAAATTAAATTAATATATTAAATAGTATGTATTTTTACTAAATTAATTTAGTTTATTTTTAGTTAAAATATTTTGTCTTCTATGCTTGAATTATATGAATGTGTTTTATATTAATTGGAATAGTAATAATATATAATATGTAATAATGTATATACATTTCATATATATTATTTATAACTCATAACAGTTGTAATATTTAATTATAAAATATGAAGAAATTGTTTAATGTATTTTCATTTAAAACTATTAAATGTACTTATTATAAAAAATAATAGAAAATAGTAATTAATTGTAATAATTGTACTACGTTAATATTATATTAAGTTGTTACATATGTAGTATTTTTTTATATACGAATTATATTAATGTATTTTTTTAATTGTAATTATTGAAATATTTATATATTATTGATAAATTCTATATTACATTTAAATAATAATATGTATTATTAGTATCATATTAAAATAATCGATTTAATTATTTACTACGTATTTTGACAAAATTCATTCATATTTAGTGGTTAATTTGACCTAGGCTTGTGAAGACTTCTAGGTTTGGAGAAATCGTCATAAATGAGTGAATGTCAAAGTAGAGCTGAGATTGTTTGAGTTCATATGGAGATCTCCGACTGGTTTCTGGCGTCAGATTTTGTTTGTGGAGAAACGTAAACTTTGTCGTTGGTCCTCATTGATGTGGTTGCTGTATCTGAGGATGAGTTTTTGAGATTTTTCCCTTATTCTTCCAGCAGGATCTCCAGTGTCCGGATGACAGCGTCAGGCAAGCGTTCCCAGGAGTGCGGATGAAAACACACGAGCCATAAGTTTGGCCTGACTTTGGCGCGTGGATCTATTTATCCGGTAACTGAATCAATTTGCTCTTCATTGTGCTGTGACCTCTGGGGCTTGGGCTCGATGCGGTCGCTGCAACACTCCCAATGTCACCCCAGCAAAATACTCAACGCAGATCTGCTTTCACATCCATCTGAGCTGCAATTCACTACACTGCTGCAAACACACTCAACAATTACACATACACACTTACGTTAGCATTGCACTTTGTACCTCATGATGCATAATAATAATATTAATAACAAGTAAAGGAATATAGTAAATAAACTGTTATTATTATTCAAACAATTATTATTATTATTATTATTGTTATTATTTTCATTCATATTTTTGTTTTAAATCACATTTTACACACAGGTTCTCTTTACCTTAACACAAAAAAAAAACTAAAATCTCATTATTTCTTGTCTAGAAATAACTTTTATTTATTTTACTTTAATTATTACATTTACTTTGAACAAAGTGTTCATATACAAATTATTATTGATTTTTTTGTTTTATTTTTCTTGTATTAGCTTTCAATCATTACAATATAAACAAATATAATATAATATAAAAAAAGTTTCAGTGAGTAACTTTATAAAGCATTATTATTGCTGTCATAAACTTTTTATATATGAAATGAAATGTTTGCAATCTAGCTTACAATTTAGCTCATTTATTAAAAAAACATGTGAACTGATTCATAAATTAATAAAAAAAATATCTAGTTAGCGGTAAAGTTGACCTAATAATAATAAAAAAAAAAAATAATAATAATAATAATAATAATAATAATAATTATTATTATTATTATTATTATTATTATATATTAGTATTACATGTTGTTTATATAATATATTAATATATTTAAATATGTAGTATTTTTACACAGTTAATATAAATATTTTGTTTATTATTATTATTATTATTATTATTATTAATTTACATACAATATAATGTGATTCATAAATTAATTTAAAAAAGTGGTAAAGTTGATTTAATAATAATAATAATAATAATAACATATATGAATATTAATGTTACATGTTGTTTATATAATATATGAAATGAATCTAGCTTACAATCATTTGTTAAAAAACATGTTAATTGATTCATAAATTAATTAAAAAATATTTAGTTAGTGGTAAAGTTTACCTAATAATAATAGTAATAATAATAATATTGATAATAATAAAAATAACAACATACATGAATATTGGTTTTACATTTTATTTATATAATATAATATGGTAATATTTTTTTATTGATATACTTAAATATTTAACATTCTAACAAAATAATTAATATGATTTTTTTGTTATTATTTATATATTATTATTTATGGTTAAGTTTACCTGTGCAAAAAAATAAATGTTTACAATCTAGCTGACAATTTAGCTTACAATCATTTAAAAAATAAAAAGTCAATAGATTCATACATTTAATAAAAAAAATATTTAGTAGTAAAGTTGACCTTAAAATAATAATAATAATAATAATTATTATTATTATTACTATTATTATTATTACATATATGAATATTAATGTTACAGATTATTTATTTGATATTATTATTATTTTTTATAATTGTTAATATATTTAAATATTAGCCTTTTAACAGAATTATATTTTATTCTATTTAATTTTTTATTTTAAATTGACCTGTGCATGTGGAGTGCAAGACTTTGCATGTTAAGCTTCAGTGTGTTTATGAATAATTTAAATTCATTATTATCATTATTATTTGCTAAAAAATTAATTGTTTACAGTCTAGGCAATAATTCAGCTTAGTCATTTATTAAAAATGTGTTCATGTTAATTGTTTCATAAATTAGTTAGTAGTAATATTTAGTTAGTAGTAAAGTTGACCTAATGATGATAATAATAGTAATAATTACATACAGTATGTGAATATTAATGTTACATATTATTTATGTTATATGTTGTATGAATATTATATGTTAATAATAAATTATAATATGTAGCATTTAAAAAATAATATATTTTTTAGTGGTTAAATTGACCTTTTCAGTTCTGCTTTAGTGTTTTTTTTTATGAATCATTTAAATGCATTATTAGTATTAGTATTATAAATATTAATAATTATTATAGTTACATACATGAATATTAATGTTACATATTATTCATTTGATATTAATGTTATTTTTTTATATTTTTTATATATTTAAATATTTAGCATTTTAACAAATATTTAAATTAATTTTATTTAATTTTATTTAAATTAATTATTATTACTATTAATTTGCTAAAAGGGTTTAGCCAACAATTTAGCTTAGTCATTTATGAAAAATGTGTTAAAAATGTTAATTGATTCATAAATGAATTAAAAAATATTTAGTTAGTACTAAAGTTGACCTAATAATAAAATATGTGAAAATTAATGTTACGTCTTATTTA
Organism: Garra rufa; assembly: GCF_049309525.1. NCBI lineage: Eukaryota > Metazoa > Chordata > Actinopteri > Cypriniformes > Cyprinidae > Garra > Garra rufa. The sequence goes on from NC_133367.1 coordinate 4,189,314, forward strand.
TGTCATGTTAAATTAATATTATATTTTAATAATATATTATAATATTTAGCATTTAAAAAAATAATTAACTGTATTTTTAATTTATTTTCTTGTTTTATTTTAGTGTTTAAATGGACCTTTTCAGATCAGCTTCGGTGTGTTTTATAAATAATCCTAATTCATTATTATTAGTAACAGAATTTATTATCTTTATCACACTTGAATTATCTTACAATCATTTCTGAAACCACAACAGGTTGCATTGTTATATTGCATTACATATCCAGGCTTCAAGTGAAGTGCTACTGACAAGAATAAAGGGAGCGCGGGACGTGACGCGTGTGCTCCTGAAAGCGCTCGGATGAAGCCTTTTGCACACTGTTGTTGATCACGCTTCCACCCTCTCCCGATTTACCCTGCACCATGATGCTCGGCCATCTGTCGCCGCGGTGACCGCTTCCCCTGCCAGTGTGTTAGAGGGGCCCCGAGAAAACGGGCTACATTTAGACTCTTATTAGCGCGCAACCCGCCCGGATTGCTCGCGAGCGCTGCGATATATCACCGCCCCTCGTACGGCCCGCCGTCCTCTCCTCACACGGAGGCTAATGTACTGTCACGTCCCCCGGCGGGCTAGCGCTAGCGTTAGCTCACAGCTATGCTATATTCAGCCTGATTAATGAAGCATCTGACGGAGGGAGCGTCTGCTGCGAGGGAGCGTGTGCACGCCGAAAAAATGTCGTACATTAAACAAACTCCCAGCGCGGGTTACTGGCTCGTTTTGGCAGCTGAAGCTGAGAGGGCGCCACGCGGCCCACCCTCCCTGCCCCCGGGCCTTGTGGGACCTCTTGCGGCACTCAGTGGTTATGATTGGGTAGTCTCGAATTAAAGCGTCCCGTCAGGACGAGGAATCATGTCCGCCCGCTGGCTGGCTGGCTGGCTGGTTGTCGTGGAAACCGGGTCCCGGAGGAGGCTGAGGCTCTCTGAGAGAGAGAGAGAGAGAGGGATGAGCTCAGAGATAAAGGACGAAAAACTCTTTCAAAAACAGAGCTTGGTTTTGACAGCGCAGCACGAGCGGGAAAATGGCGCATTAGCAATAAATTAACGAAAGTAGAAAGTCGGACAGTTTTATATTACAATTTTATGCTTGGTTTTGTGCAATGTGTCTGAAATTCATAATACGATTCAGTACTGTATTTGAAATTTGCAATATGTAGCAGTTATGCGTTGTTGCGTGCAACAGGATCTCAAGTTTTGTTACTGTTGTATTAACGATTATTTTGAGAAAATAGAAATTTGTTAAACATTTTAAAACAAGGATGCTCTATTATCTGTTTTTGCATTTTAAAATGAGTCTGCAATTCATAATATGACACAAGTATGCATTGTTTTGTTACTGTTGCGTTAACGATAAATTTGCGAAAATAGACAATCGTTTGACATTTTTAAACATTTGTTTTAAAAGAGAGGGCAGATGATTTAATGTTTTTGTGTTCCAAAATCTATCTGAAAACCAAAAATTTCGTTACTGTCGCATTAGCGATAAATTAACAAAAGTAGAAAGTCAATTTTATGGCGAGGGTGCTTGGTTTTGTGTAATGTGTCTAAAATATATAATATGATTTAGTTGTGCATTGTTACGCGCAACAGGATCTCGAGTTTCGTTACTGTTGTGTTAACGATTATTTAGTGAAAATATAAATTTGTTGGATATTTTAAAATGAGGACGTTTGATTTTTTTTAGTTTTTGCTCTTTAAAAATTAGTTTTAAAAGTGAGGACCAATGTTTTTGTGTTTCAAAATGTGTCTGAAAATCTTAATATGGCGCAATTATGCACTGTGGCACAACAGGATTTCAAATTTTGTTACTGTTCCATTAGCGATAAATTAACAAAAGTAGAAAATCGTTAGACGTTTTTAAAACAAGGACCGTGGGTTTGGAGAGAGAGGGATGAGCTCAGAGATAAAGGACGAAAAACTCTTTCAAAAACAGAGCTCGTTTCTGACATCGAAGCACGAGCGGGAAAATGGCATAGCGATAAATAGCGATAAATTGACGAAAGTAGAAAGTCGTTGGACAATTTTATAGCGGGAATGCTTGGTTTTGTGTAGTTTCGCATTCAGTAATGTGTCTGAAATTTTTAATATGATTCAGTTATGCATTGTTGCGCGCAACAGAATCTCAAGTTTCATTACTGTTGCGTTAGCGATTAATAGCGGAATAGCAGAAATTAAAATTTGTAAAAAAAAATTAGTTTAAAAACATTTTAAAAGTGAGGATGCTTAATTTTGTGTTTATGTGCTCTAAAAGGAGTCTGCAATTCATTATATGACACAGATATGAATTCCACCACAACAGGATCTTAAAGTTTGTTACTGTTGTGTAAATTAGCAAAATTATTAAATTATAACGATAAATTTGCGAAAATAGGCAATCATTTGATGTTTTTTAAATTTGTTTTAATAGTGAGGAGTGATGATTTACTGTTTTTGTGTTCTAAAATGTGTCTGTAAATCATAAAACAACAATTATGCATTGTAGCGTAACAGGATTTCGAAGTTTTGTTACTGTTGTGTTAGCGATAAATTAACAAAAGTAGAAAATCGTTGGATGTTTTTAAAGCAAGGACACTTGGTTTTGTGTAGTTTTGGATTCTGTTATGTGTCTGAAATTTGTAATATGAAGCCGTTATGCATTGTTGCGTGCAACAGGATCTCAAGTTTCGTTACTGTTGCGTTAACGATTATTTATTAAAAAAAGCGAAAATATAAAATCGTTGGATTGTTTTAAAAATTTGTTTTAAAAGTGAGGACCAATTATTTTGTGCTTTTGTGTTCCAAAATGTGTCTGAAAATCATAATATGACGCAATTATGCACTGTGGCACAACATGATTTTAAAAAATTTGTTACTGTTGCATTAGCTATAAATTAACAAAAATCGTTAGATTTTTTTAAAGCAAGGATTCATGGTTTTGGAGAGAGAGGGATGAGCTCAGAGATAAAGGATGAAAAACTCTTTCATAAACAGAGCTTGTTTCTGACAGCATGACGCAAGCGGGAAAATGGCGCATTAGCGATAAATTAACAAAAGTAGAAAATCGTTGGACATTTTTAAAGCAAGGACACAAGGTTTTGTGTAGTTTTGCATTCGGTAATGTGTCTGAAATCCATAATACGATTCAGTTGTGAATTGTTGCACGCAATAGGATAGTTTTCGTTACTGTTGCGTTAGCAATTATTTATCAGAAATAGATATTCCTTTAAAATTTTAAAACGAGGCTGTTGGAATTTTTGTTTTTGCATTTTAAAAAATTTGTTTTAAAAGTGAGGACCAATGATTTTGTGTTTTTGTGTTCAAAAATGTGTCTAAAAAAAATCATAATATGACGCAATTATGCACTGTGGCACAATAGGATTTCAAAATGTCGTTACTGTCGCATTAGCGATAAATTAACGAAAGTAGAAAGTCATAGGACAATTTATGTGTGCATTTAGTACAATTTAGTTGTGCATTGTTGCATGCAACAGGATAGTTTTCATTACTGATGCGTTAGCGATTATTAAGCAGAAATAGAAATTCGTTAAACTTTTTAAAACGAGGATGTTTGATTTTTTTTGTTTTTGCATTTTTAAAAATTTGTTTTAGAAGTGAGGACCAATGTTTTTGTGTTCCAAAATGTGTCTAAAAATCATAATATGGTGCAATTATGCACTCTGACACAACAGGATTTTTAAAATTCCGTTACTGTCGCATTAGCGATAAATTAATGAAAGTAGAAAGTCGTGGGATAATTTTATAGCGAGGATGCTTGGTTTTGTGTAATGTGTCTGAAATTCATAATACGATTTAGTTGTGCATTTTTCTGCGCAACAGGATCTCAAATTTCGTTACTGTTGCATTGGCAATTATTTAGCGGAAATAGAAATTTGTTTAACGTTTTAAAATGAGGACGGCTGATTTTTTGTTTTTGCATTTTTATAGCGAGGACGCTTGGTTTTGTGTAATGTGTCTGAAATCCATAATACAATTTAGTTGTGCATTGTTGCATGCAACAGGATAGTTTTTGTTACTGATGCGTTAGCGATTATTAAGCAGAAATATAAATTCATTTAAAATTTTAAAACGAGGACGTTTGATTTTTTTCTTTTTGCATTTTTTAAAATTTGTTTTAAACGTGAGGACCGATGCTTTTGTGTTTTTGTGTTCCAAAATGTGTCTGAAAATCATAATTCAACGCAATTATGCACTGTGGCACAACAGGATTTTAAAATTTCGTTACTGTTGCATTAGCGATAAAATAACGAAAGTAGAAAGTCGTTAGATAATTTTATAGTGAGTAATTTTATTGGTTTTGTGTAATGTGTCTGAAATTCATAATACGATTCAGTTGTGCATTGTTACGCACAACAGCATCTCAGGTTTCGTTACTATTGCGTTAGAAATTAATAGCCAAAATAGAAATTTGTTTAACATTTTAAAATGAGAATGTTTGATTTTTCTGTTTTTTTTTTTTTTGCATTTTAAAATGTGTCTGAAATTCATAATACGGTTCAGTTGTGCATTGTTGCGTGGAACAGGATCTCAAGTTTCGTTACTGTTACGTTAACGTTTATTTACAGAAAATATAAATTCGTTGGCCATTTTAAAACAAGGGAGCTAGATTTTGTGTTTTTGCATTTTAAAATATGTCTGGAATTCATTGTACGACAGAAATGTGCATTGCATCACAACAGGATCTCAAGTTCATTACTGATGCGTTAGCACTAAATTAACGAAAGTAGAAAATCGTTGGACTTTTTAAAAGCAAGGACACTTGTTTTTGTGTAGTGTTGCATTCGGTAATGTGTCTGTAATTCATAATACGATTCAGTTATACATTGTTGCGCGCAACAGGATCTCAAGTTTCGTTACTGTTGCGTTAGCGATTTATTTGCGTTAAAACTAGCGAAAACGGCAGTTCGTTAAACATTTCAAAACATTGGATGTTTAATTTTATATTGCATTCTAAACTGAGTCTGCATAATAACAACAAATAATTATACATTGCATGTTAACAGCATCTCAGAGTTTCTTTATTGTTGTGTTTGTGTAAAGTAAAATTTTTCGTTGAACATTTTAAAAGCGAAGATGCTTGATTTGGTGATTTTGGCTTTTAAAAAGTGTCTGCAGCGCAACAGGAGCTCGAAGTCCTGAAGTTGTGTTAATGATAAAAAAGTGAGCGTCTTGTTTTAACACCAATGCCCTCATTACACACGTGATCACAACAGAAAACCCGGCAGCGCATCGATCGGCTCCCGTGTGGACTGGCGGACAGTCACTCTCGCATCTTCAGAAAGCTGCAGTCTTCACTGTGAACTCAGGAGGGAGCGGTTCATTTGCTAGTCCTTTTCATTAGCTTTTCTCTTTCTTTCTCCTCTTTGCCCAAGGTTCAACCGAGGCAGCCGAAGAAAACGCCACTAAAAACAGCCGAAGAATGAAGCAGAAGGAATATTAAAAACAGCAGAGGTAAAAAAAAAAAAAAAAAACTTCAACCAATCAAACGCTAACCGAGTCTGTTCAATTTCTGCTCTGTGAGAAGAAGAATAAACACATTAGTTTTGATTTGTGGTTTCGTTCTGGTTTTCATTTGTGATTCATGTCCATCAGTTTTGGCATTATTCATTATTTCCACAAAAAACAACAATTTTGTTCATCCTAAGTACTCTAAATTACATTTTATGGCATTTTTTTTTTTGCCAAAACCATAAATAGTTGCTTAAAATAAAAGCAGTTTTAACTTAGTAGTTCATTTTCATTTAGTGAATTTGATGTACTTAAAAAAATAATTTAAACCAAATACTCAAAATAATAATTTTTTGCATAATTTTGCAAAATTATATCTTAATTGGAAATCACAATTACAGATTTTCAGAACTTGACGCATGTAAACATAATGCATTAAAGTGTAGATTTTTTATTAGTATTATTTTTAATAACATTATTAATAATTGTTTTCAATTGTTTTTATTTGTTAAGTATTAATATACACTAATGAATAATTTAATACACTAATACACTAATAATAATTAATACATTAATAATGTATTTTTGTGTGCTTTCAATTTAGTGTATTTAATTTCATTTGAATAAATCTTTAAAAATGTTAACTTAATTATGTAAATATTACGTTGTAATTAAAGACATTATATATAAACATTTTAATTACATTTTAATATTTATTTGTTCATTTATGTATTTAAAGTTGTGTGTTTATTATTTATAAAATTTATTTCAGTTTGTGTGTGTATTTATATATATATATATAGCAAATATTTATATATATATATATACATTGCAAATATTTATATATATATATATAATTATATATATATATATATATTTACATTTACACATATATATTGCAAATATATATAGCAAATATTTACATTTATATATATATATATATATGTGTTTATATTTACACATACACGAACACACACACATATATATATCAAATATTTTTATTTATATATATAAATATAAATATATATTAATATTACATATATATATATAACATTGCAAATATTTATATATATAAATGTTTATGTTTATATTTATATTTACACACACACACACACACACACACACACACACACACACACACACACACACACACACACATATATATATATAGCAAATATTTTTATTTATATATAAAAAAATATATATATATATATATTTTTACATATATATATATATATTTTTTTACATATATATAACATTGCAAATATTTATATATATATATATATATATATATATATATATATATATATATATATATATATATCAAATATTTCTATTTATATATATATTTGACCTCGTCTGTCATCTATACTCATTGACAGTATTTTCATCTAAAGAAACTGAGCTAAAAAAAACTGCTTTTTCTCCTCAGATCACACCAGGACAAGCTGATTGTGCATATTCACATGATATATTGTGCATTTATGGACTCTCTGAGGCCACATTTGGGGTCATTTTATTCAGAAAGGCATCTGTGGCACACATAAGAGGTGAAGTGTTTAATTCCAGTGTTATTTCCGACTTGTTTCAGCTCTTCAGTGATCTACTCGAGTGTGTCCTTGTTGCTTTGCTCTCATTGACTCTGGAGTTTAGCCTTGAGTCTGTGGCAAACCGATGATTATTTGTTTCTCCTCATGGAGTGGAGAGAGCGTTCTGTAGCTTGGACTCGTATCTGTGGGCTGTTTGTGATGTGATGGGCTGAATAGAGATACAGTAGTGAACAGGCTCCACAAAGAGCTAGTTTCTGCTTTATTTGGCTCCATGGTCTCCCTCACGCCGCTAAAGCACGTTTATCCAGACGTGTGAATGTGTTCGGGTCGTTGCACACCAGAAACGCGTCCACTTGGGTCTCGTTTTTTCGCAACACGTTGCTCTCCGTTGGCCGGATCGCAGTTAAACAAGGCTGTTAATCTTTACGATGCTCACGCTTTAGATCCCTTCTGTCTGTTGCTTCGGCCTCGTCCTACAACTTTAAACAACGTTGCAGTAAATTTGCTTTGTTCAGTTAGCAAAGCTATGATTATTGATTGCAGTATGTAAAGAAATGTCAATAAAGCGAGCATCTAGAGGTGATTTTTATTCATTTTATTAAGTGTCTTATTAAATCTAGAATATGCAAATATGTTGTCTTTTTAGTTTGTTTGTTTTGTTAGTTGTTTAGTTAAGCAACATTGTGATTATTGCAATGATCTTATTATTTTAAAAAAATATATAAATAAAACCAATTTTACCAATGAGTTTATTTGCAATTTGCACAAATAATAATAATAATAATAATAATAATAATAATTCATTAAAATATATATTTTTGTAATTTTTGTAATTTTGTAAATCATTCCTTTTTGTATTATTATATTTATTTTTAAACTTACGTAATACGGAATATTTGGCTTTTTGTATTATTATTAACAACAATATATAGCAAATATATAGAGCAAATATTATACTGTCCTATAAAGGCATGTAAAGCTAAAAGGAAACAAATTAATTGTTAACTAAAAACCATGAATACTTACTAGAATGCAATTTTAACTGAAATAAAATGAAAAAAAAAAACTATATATATATATATATATATATATATATATATATATATATATATATATATATATAT
>NC_133367.1:4197968-4251527 GCF_049309525.1 Garra rufa
ATTATTTAGAATACTGTATTTGTACTATTTAGACATTTTTTAATGTTATTTGTATGTATTGTTATAGAATATTTTATTTCTATTATACAAATAAAGTATATATAATTTATATTTATTTGATCTATATTTTAAAGGAACACTCCACTTTTTTTGGAAATAGGCTCATTCTCCAACTCCCAATAAGTTGAGTTTTACCGTTTTGAAATCCATTCAGCCGTTCTCCTGTTCTGGCGATATCACTTTTAGCATAGCTTAGCATAGATCATTGAATCCTATTAGACCAATAGCATCGCGTTCAAAAATGTCTAATGAGTTTCGATATTTGTCCTATTTAAAACTTGACTCTTCTGTAGTTATATCATGTACTATGACCAGTGGAAATGCAAAGCTGCGAGTTTCTAGGCCGATAAAATTAGGAACTACACTCCCATTCCGGCGTAATAGTCAAGGAAGTTTGCTGCCGTAATAAGGCTGAAGCAGGAGCAGTAATACCACGCAGCACATGTGCAAATGCTAAACTAGCTGGGAACTCATTTCTGATAATACTCCGCCTGCTTCGGCCATATTACGGCAGCAAACTTCCTTGACTATTACGCCGGAATGGGAGTGTAGTTCCTAATTTTATCGGCCTAGAAACTCGCAGCTTTGCATTTCCACTGGTCTTAGTACACGATATAACTACAGAAGAGTCAAGTTTTAAATACAACAAATATGGAAACTCGTTGGTCATTTTTGAACGCGATGCTATTGGTCTAATAGGATTCAATGATCTATGCTAAGCTATGCTAAAAGTGATATCGCCAGAACAGGAGAACGGCTGAATGGATATCAAAACGGTAAAAATCAACTTATTAACTCGGGGGGAGTTGGAGAATGAGCCTATTTCCAAAAAAAGTGGAGTGTTCCTTTAATATATTGTAATAAAAATAAATTTTTTACATTTTATTTATTGTATTTTTAATATGACACAATGTGGGGCAAAAAAGTAACACACAACAAATAAAATTAAATATTTATTATATAAGTTCATTTAGCTTGAATGTTGGCAATTAAATAATGAATGAATCATGATATTTAGTAGATTTAGCAGATTTTATGATACTTTTTCTGTTATTTTTCAGTGCTCGACAGCTTTAGGCCTCATTCATTTTCATTGTGTGGACAAGAGTGGCTTGGTGATTCCGCAAAACGTCTGTTTTTCACAGATAAAGTGTGTCATATGAATTTGAAACAACATTTAACCTGGAATAAGGTAAATGTACTCCATCTCAAGTCTGTTTTTCATGAGTCTGATGGCACTTCAGCAGCTCTTTTTTTAGCAGGCAGGATCTCAGAGATGTTTCCTCGCTTCGAGAGTCGTCTGCTGGCGTTAAGAGTGGAACTGACTCACCGCTCCGGCAGAACAAAAGAAGGACAGTCTGACCGCTCCGGCTCTGATTAACAGCACATTAAGAGTGGGCCGACGAGAGGTGGGCAAACACATCGCCGGCGTCTTCCCATGAGTCATTGCTTCTCGAAAAACCGGAAGATTATTCCGATTCTACCTGTTCCTAATAGTTCCTGACAGTCTCGAAAGTTATTATGAGGCCTGAAATTAATGAGAAAGAAAAGAGACGCTGATTAGAGCGCTGTGTTCTTCTCTGAGAATGGCCTTTTGTTGAGCTCCCGGGTGAAAATTAAGCCCGCTTTTGGACGAACGAGGACTCAGGATTGTGATTAATGGTCTAGAGATCAACCTGGTGTCACACTGAGATGCACAAATGCAGAACAGGCTTTAACGAACCCGAGAACTCGGCGCTAACAAACGAGCGGCGCTCTGAAGGGGATCAGAAAATCACTTTATTATGTCGGGATTTTCCCGCTTCATGTTAGCGCTCAATGGAAATTAGATTTTCTGTGGCGGATGCTAATATCTGGAGAACAGGTTGGCTGATCGCTGATATATGTGCTATAATGTACAGAGAATGCTAACATTATTTCTTTACATAATATTTACTCAAAATTCACAAAAAAGTAATTAAAAAAATAAATAAATGCATTTATAATAAAAATATAATACATAGATATTTAATATAATTATTACTCAAATTTAAAAAAAAATCTATAAAAATAAGTAAATAAATATAATACTTTTATAATAAAATGTAAGCAATTATGGGAATGTTACTTTAGCATTTTGCTACAAAACTCTGTTCTCCGTCACAAAACTTTTCTGTTCTACCGAGAAACTTTACGTTTAATCGCAAAACTTTACCGTACTACCGAGAAACTTTACATTTATCACAAAACTTTTGTGTACTACCAAGAAACTTTACGTTTAATTGCAAAACTTTTGCATATTAGCGAGAAACTTTACATTTATCACAAAACTTTTGCGTACTACCGAGAAACTTTGTTTCATCGCAAAACTTTTGCGTATTACCGAGAAACTTTACATTTAATTGCAAAACTTTTGCGTACTACCGAGAAACTTTACGTTTAATCGCAAAACTTTTGCGTATTACCGAGAAACTTTACATTTAATTGCAAAACTTTTGCGTACTACCGAGAAACTTTACATTTAATTGCAAAACTTTTGCGTATTACCGAGAAACTTTACATTTAATTGCAAAACTTTTGCGTACTACCGAGAAACTTTACGTTTAATCGCAAAACTTTTGGGTTCTACCGAGAAACTTTGTTTAATCACAAAACTTTTCCGTACTACCGAGAAACTTTACGTTTAATCGCAAAACTTTTGCATACTAGAGAGAAACTTTACATTTATCACGAAACTTTTGCGTACTACCGAGAAATTGTTTCATCTCAAAACTTTTGCATATTACCGAGAAACTTTACATTTAATTGCAAAACTTTTGCATACTACCGAGAAACTTTACATTTATCGCAAACTTTACGTTTAATCGCAAAACTTTTGCGTACTAAGGAGAAACTTTGCGTTTAATAGCAAAACTTTTGGGTTCTACCAAGAAACTTTAATCACAAAACTTTTCCGTACTACAGAGAAACTTTACGTTTAATTGCAAAATTGAAATTCTACTATTTTACTTTAATCGCAAAACTTTTGTGTACTACCGAAAAACTTAGTTTAATCGCAAAACTTTTGTGTACTACCGAAAAACTTAGTTTAATCGCAAAACTTTTGCATTCTACCGAGAGACTTTATATTTAATGGCAAAACTTGAATTTACTAAAAAACTTTGCATTTATTAGCAAAACATGTGTGTTGTACCAAGAAACTTTTTTATTGCAAAACTTTTGCGTATTACCGAGAAACTTTACATTTAATCGCAAAACTTTTGCGTACTACCGAGAAACTTTGTTTAATCACAAAACTTTTGTGTACTACCGATAAACTTTATATTTAATGGCAAAACTTTTGCATTCTACCGAGAAACTTTATATTTAATGGCAAAACTTGAATTTACTAAAACACTTTGCGTTTATTCGCAAAACATGTGCACTGTATCAAGAAACTTTTTATTTAATTGCAAAAGATTTGTGTACTACCGAGAAACTTTACGTTTAATCGCAAAACTTTTGCGAACTACAGAGAAACATTGTTTAATCGCAAAACTTTTGCATACTACCAAGAAACTTTACGTTTAATCACAAAACTTTAATTCTACTAAAAAATGGTGCGTTTATTCACAAAACATGTTCGTTTAACCAAGAAATTTTATATTTAATTGCCAAACTTTTGCATACTACCAAGTAGTGTTGTCACGATACTGGAATTTCTAACTTCGATACGATACCTTGAAAAAAAAAAACGTTATTCGATACTATTTTCGATACCACAGAGAAAAAACTGCCACAATATTAAGGAGGTAAATTTCTTTTTTAATTTAAAGATAAATATAGTCTAGATGACAATGAGGTATATGCATATGTACACTGCTACAGCCCTGTTCAGCTTCTTAACTTTATTTGAGTTTGAGCTTCATGCTTTATTTGCTGTTTAAATACAACTGGTAGTGTAGGTCGTAAACTTTTCTTTTTTTTTCAGACCACACTTTTACAATTAACTGAACTAACTAATCTTAGAACTTAAGTTAATGGTAAAAGATATTTGTTAACATTAGTTAACATGAATAAACAATGAAAAATACTTCCAAAACATTTATTAATCTTAGTTAACAGTTAATTTAAACTATAATTTACTACTACATTAACTAATTAAAATCCAAAGTTATATCTGGTAATATTTTTTTTATTGGACCAGAGCTAACATGATCCGTTGTGTTTTTATTACCTACCGTTATCAAAGATTCAAATATTCTGTAACAAATGCATTGCTCATCGTTCATAAATGCTGGTTAATAGATTAACATTATTTGATGAACAGATTTTAATGTCGGATTCATAATCAACGATACACGCAAGCAAACATGCGTGCATCACACACAATGCTCAGTTGCTCACTGGATCGACATTAAGACAAATTGTAGAATTTAAGTAATGATTTTTTTTTAAAATAAAGTTAAATAAGTGCAGTTAATTTACATTTGACCGCAGTTAAAGTATTTACTCGTCTAAGATTCCTCAATCTGATTATATTAACGAACTACGGTAAAAAACGGGACAACACTCATATCAGCAACAATAAAAGGCAATCTTATTTAATGATTCAGATGATAATGTTAAAATGAGCACAGTTCTTCTTTATATAGATACGGGTGTCTGTCTTTCAGGTGCTTTGCGAAATTATTGGTGTTAGCGCCTTTTGTTAGCACTGCTCTGTAACAACTCTTACATATTGGCTTGCTTGTGTACTTCGGCTTTCCATGTTCATTTGTTTCATATCCAAAATATTTCCAGCACTCCTGCTGTGTTCTTTATCAAACAAAGTCGGTCGCGGGGTGCCGCACTCGCCTTTTCCATTCGCCTCACGCTTGATTGAGACGAGACACGTGTGGTGTTTGTCAACTTGCCTATGTAGAAAAGCGAAAGTGACAGCTCAGCTAGTATCGATACTTCAGGAAATTAGTATTGGTATCGTTCAGATATTTCAGTATCGATATTTATCGAAATATCGATATTTTTGACAACACTACTACCAAGAAACTTTACGCTTAATCGCAAAACTTTTGCGTACTACTAAGAAACTTTACATTTACTTGCAAAACGTTTGTGTTTTACTAAGAGACTTTGCATTAATTTGCTAAACTTTTGCGTTCATTCACAAAACTTTTGCATTCTACTAAAAAACTACATTTAATCGCAAAACTTTTGTGTACTACCGAGAAACTTTGTTTTTTGCGTAATACTAAGAAACTGTATGTTTAATCGCAAAACGTTTGCGTTCTACTAAGAAACTTTGCGTTCATTTACACTTTACAATAATGTACAAATTTTTTGCATTCTATAGAAAAACTATGCGTTCATTCACAAAACATTTGTGTTCTACTTAGAAACTTTAAATTTAATTGCAAACCTTTTGCGTTTTACTAAGAGACTTTGCATTCATTTACAAAACTTTTGCGCTCATTCACAAAACTTGTGTTCTACCGAGAAACTTAGCATCTATTCACAAAACTTGTGTTCTACTTAGAAACTTTACATTTTAATCGCAAAACGTTTGCATTTTACTAAGAGACTTAGCATTAATTTTCGAAACTTTTGCGTTCATTCACAAAACTTTTGCGTTCATTCACAAAACTTTTGCATTCTACTAAAAAACTACATTTAATCGCAAAACTTTTGTGTACTACCGAGAAACTTTAAGTTTTTTGCGTAATACTAAGAAACTGTATGTTTAATCGCAAAACTTTTGCATTCTACTGAGAAACTTTGTTTAATCGCAAAACGTTTGCGTTCTACTAAGAAACTTTGCGTTCATTTACACTTTACAATAATGTACAAATTTTTTGCATTCTATAGAAAAACTATGCGTTCATTCACAAAACATTTGTGTTCTACTTAGAAACTTTAAATTTAATTGCAAACCTTTTGCGTTTTACTAAGAGACTTTGCATTCATTTACAAAACTTGTGTTCTACCGAGAAACTTAGCATCTACTCACAAAACTTGTGTTCTACTAAGAAACTTTACATTTAATCGCAAAACGTTTACGTTCTACTAAGAAATTCTGCTTTCAATTGCAAAACTTTTACATTCTACTGAGAAACTTTGCGTTCATTCACAAAATTTGAATTCTACCGAGACACTTTGCGTTCATTTACAAAATTTTTGCATTCTACCATCACACTTTGTGAACAACACTGTGAACTCAAAAGTTCTTGTTTCATACATTTCTATACAAGAAATTGGCCAATAATGACAACATTGATTGACGCACAAATTCACAGCCTACATTCTATTGCTCACTTACTAACTAACTGTTCACTGTGAAGTTCACATCTGGTGTCAGGTAGATTGGCCAGTACTGTACTTGTCATTTCCTGTGAGGGTCCAGCCAGGATACAGAATTTATTTTTAGCAGGAGAGGTGAATAAGCGTGTTGCGCTGTGACAGAGCAGCGCACTTGTGTCGAGGAAGCAGGTTCATCAGCTCAGGATCGACTCACAGTTCCCCAGCGAAGCCGCTCCGCAGACAGACAGATGGACGGAGTGGGATGAGCTGGAAAAAGCTGTTCCGATAGTCATGACAGGAAACCGATGACTCACACTTCTCAGTAGGTTCATCTTAGATTATTTATTTATTTGTTCTCAAGCACAATCACATTCAGCTCAGAAAAGTGAAAAATTAATCTCATTCACTGTAACAAGTGCTTATGTGTATCCTATGCTTTCAAATCTGGATTATTCATGCCCCTCGTTAGCATATAAGTGCATGCCCAAACTATCTACTTATTAAAGACTTTCAGCAAAACCTCACCTGTATTTGTGACTTACATAAGTCATCATGTATCTTAGATACAATCTTGTATATTATATTATTTATTTATTTGTAATAAATTGTATTAAAGTCAAATTAAAGTGTATGTGACTGTATTATGTAAGACAGTTAATAAAGTATATAAGTATATCCACATTATTTTTCAACATGTAAAGTTTTTTTTGCCGCTATAGCAAATGAATAACAACATGCAGTAAACTGTTTGCGCTACAAACGTGTTAATAATTACATCAATACATTAAAATAACGACATAAAATATCTGTAAAACTTTTGAGTTTTACTGAGAAACAACATTTAATCACAAAACTTTTGTATTCTACTAAGAAACTTTGTTCATTCACAAAACTTTTGAATTCTACCAAGAAACTTTGAATTAATTTACAAAATGTTTGCATTCTACTAGCATTCTATTTAAGAACTTTGCATTTATTCACAGAACTTTTGCATTCTACTAAGAAACTTTGCGTTTATCCACATTTTGCGTTCATTCACAAAACTTTTGAATTCTACTGAGACTTTGCATTCATTTACAAAATTTTTGCAAACTTAGCATTCATGCACACTTTGAGTTCTTTCACAAAACTTTTGTGTTCTATTGAGAAATTTTACATTTAATTGTAAAACTTGTGTTCTACTAAGAAACTTCATTTGCAAAGCTTTTGTGTTCTACATAGCTTTACATTTAATCACAAAAATGTTGCATTCTACTAAGAAACTTTACATTTAATTGCAAAACTTTTGTGTTCTACTGACAAAATTTCCATGTAATCGTAAAATTTTTGCATTCTACTAGAAAATTTACATTTAATCGTAAAACTTTTGCATTCAACTGAGAAACTTTTAATTGCAAAACTTTTGTGTTCTACTGGGAAACTTTACATTTAATCACAGAACTACTAAGAAAAGTTACATTTAATTGCAAAACTTTTACGTTCTACTAAGAAACTTTGCATTCATTTACACTTTTTTAATTCATTTACACATTCATTTTCAAAATTTTGCATTCTACTGAGAAACTTTACATTTAATCACAAAACTTTTGCGAGAGAGACTTTGCGTTTATTGACAAACCTTTTGAATTCTACCGAAAAACTTTAAATTCATTAAAAAAAATTTGCATTCTACTGTGAAACTTTGCGTTCATTCAAGTGTTCTACTTAGAAACTTTGCAAGTAATCACAAAACTTTTGCATTCTACCAGGAAAACTTTGCGTTTGTTCAAACATGTTCTACTAAGAAACTGTTTATTTGCAAAACTTCTGTGTTCTGCTTAGCTTTACATTTAATCACAAAAACTTTGCATTTTCTACTAGGAACATTTACATTTAATCTTAATACTTTTGCATTCTATTAAGAAACTTTACAATTAATTACAAAACTTTTGCATTCTACTGAGAAACGTTGTTCATTTACAAAATTTGTGCATTCTACCGAGAAACTTAGCGTTTATTCACACTTTGAGTTCTTTCACAAAACGTTTGCGTTTTACCGAGAAATTTTACATTTAATCGTAAAACTTTTGTGTTCTACTAAGAAACGTTACATTTAATTGCAAAACCTTTGCATTCTACTGAGAAACGTTGTTCATTCACAAAACTTTTTAATTCTACTGAGAAACTTTTAATTAATTTACGAAATTTTTGCATTCTACCGTGAAACTTTGCATTTATTCAAGCGTTCTACTTAGAAACTTTGCATGTAATCACAAAACTTTTGCATTCTACAAAGAAACTTTGCGTTTGTTCACGAAACTTTTGCAGTCTACCGAGAAATTTAACATTTGATCGTAAAACTTTTGCAAAACGTTGTACCAAGAAACTTTACATTTAATAGCAAAACATTTGCGTTCTACTGAGAAACTTTGTGTTCATTCACAAAAATTTTTAATTCTACCGAGACTTCATTCATTTACCAAATTTTTACACTCTACCGAGAAACTTTGCGTTCATTCGCAAAACTTTTGCATTGTATTTAGAAACTTTACATTTCATTACAAAAATTTTGCATTCTACTGAGACATTTTAGATTTAATCGCAAAACTTTTGCATTTTATTAAGAAACTTTGCGTTCATTCACACTTTGAGTTTTCACAAAAATTTTGCGTTCTTCCAAGAAATTTTACATTTAATCGTAAAACTTTTGTGTTCTACTAAGAAACTTTACATTTAATTGCAAAACTTTTGCATTCTACTGAGAAACTTTGTTCGTTCACAAAACCGTTGAATTCTACCGAGAAACTTTGAATTAATTTACAAAATTTTGGCATTCTTCCCTGAATCTTTGCATTCATTCAAGCATTCTACTTAGAAACTTTACATGTAATCTCAAAACTTTTGTGTTCTACTAAGAAACTTTGTGTTCATTTGCAAAACTTTTGTGTTCTACTTAGCTTTACATTTGATCACAAAAATGTTGCATTCTACTGAGAAACTTTGTTTTGCTTTGTGTTTATTTGCAAAACTTTTGCGTTCTACTGAGAAAATTTGCATTTAATCGTAAAACTCTTGCATTCTACTAAGAAACTTTACATTTAATCGCAAAACTCTTGCATTCTACTGAGAATCTTTGTTCATTCACAAAACCTTTGAATTCTACCGAGAAACTTTGAAATAATTTACAAATTTTTGCGTTCTACCTTGAAACTTTGCGTTCATTCAAGCATTCTACTAATAAACTTTGCATGTAATCACAAAGTTTTTGCATTCTACTAAGAAACTTTGCGTTCATTAACAAAACGTTTGAATTCTACGAAGACTTTGCATTCATTTACAAAAATTTTGCTAACTCAGAACTTCATTCACAATTTGAGTTCTTTCACAAAACTTTTGTTCTACTGAAAAAAATTACATTTAATCATAAAACTTTTGTGTTCTACTAAGAAACTTTGTGTTCATTTGCGAAACTTGTGTTCTACTTAGCGTAACATTTAATCACAAAAATGTTGCATTCTACTAACAAACTTTACATTTAATTGCAAAACTTTTGCGTTCTACTGAGAAAATGTACATTTAATTGCAAAATTTACAAAATTTTTGTGTTCTGCTGAGAAATTTTACATTTAATCGTAAAACTTTTGTGTTCTACTAAGAAACTTTGTGTTCTTTTGCAAAACTTTTGTGTTCTACTTAACTTTACATTTAATCACAAATATGGTTCGTTCTACCAAGAAACTTTACGTTTAATTGCAAAACTTTTGTGTTTTACTGAGAAAATGTATATTTAATCATAAAACTTTTGCATTCTACTAAGAAACTTTACATTTAATTGCAAAATTTACAATTTACAAAATTTTGGCATTCTACCATGAAACTTTGCGTTCATCGCAAAACTTTACATTTAATCACAAAAATTTTGCATTCTACTAAGAAACTTTAAATTTCATAGCAAAACTTAAAGTCAAATAAAAGTCTATATGTGACTGTTCTAAATATAAGACAATAAAGTATAAGTATATCCACATTATTTTTCAACCTGTAAGCTATTCTTTCATACTATCTACAGTAAGTTGTATTAGTGAAGTCTAACCAAATTGCTATTGGATAATTTCATTCAGTGAAACCTTACTCAGTTTTAGGACAAAGAAATTAAACAAATTATGTTTTATGTATTTACCACAGAGAGCGTTTGGTCACACACGCCGGTAAATGTGTCTTATTTACTGGCTATTCATCATGATTAATACAGTCGAACACTGATAATCACAAACAACAAGCCAATTTGCTTATCTATCTTTCATTGACAACCAAACTTAAGTGCTGGGGGAAAAAAACTCCCCTTAATGCGCGTTCGCGTCTGGTAAACACGGTCACGTTAATGACTTGAAGGCAGCTATTGTGCGACTCCACTGCATAATTAATTTGTCATAAATGCTGTACTTGTGCAGTGACACGCCTAGACGGCAAAAGTAATGTTTATAGATCGCTTTCTTGACCTGATATCCACAGTGTGTTTCTCTGGCGTTTTCACTGTGCAAACATTTAACCCGAGACCCCGGAGACCGAATATTCAGGCCGAATATAATAAGGAGCGTTTACAGTCAGGGGAATGGATTAGACCAGATTATTACGCCTTGAAGGTTAGACGCGCATAAAACAAAGAAACGGAGGAGAGACCGAGGCATGCAGGGCGCGCGTACACACATAGCGCGACCTTTCTCTTTTTCTAGGCGGGAAGCAAAGCGCGCCGCCGCGGCATGAGCGTCTGTGTGAATGGTGTCACGCTAGAAAACAAAGATGCGACAAAGTACAGGTTCACAGAGAGGCTGTGACTGAACGGAGAGTTATTGAGTCATACTGCTGCTAAAAAAAATATATATATATTGTATAAATATAATGTATATGAATATGATTGTGTGTAAAGCTGTTCTTTTAAACCAGTCTTTATAATATCACAAAACCATGTGTTTTTGAGCTAGATGTGAGCATTTTTATGCACGTCCTGATTTTATTATCATTCTGTTGCTCACCGCCAATATTAATGACAGGCGACTTATTTAAATGCCCTTAAAAACAATTTATCATTCACATTCATGCAAAACAAGAATTCATCAAAACCGAATTAGCATCCGATGTTAGACATTATCGTTTGACTGTGCCAGGCCATGACTAAAGAGAGCCCCGGAGACATGCTTTTAATGTGCGCGTGGAATAATAAAACACATTAAGCGTCTGTTTCGATGTCTACCACAAACATAATAACGTCAGCTGTCAAGGTTTCCAGACTTTCAAAAAACATGGTCAAAAACAGCCTAGCAGACTCGCTTTGTTAAAAAAGTTTTCACGTATCCATCACGACATACGAAAAACATCAATATTTTTCATAAAGAGGGAGTACCTCAGGAAATTACTGTCGAACTCTCATGTCAACCGTCAGAAACTGAGGCTAATGATGTTTAGCGATCAATGCTGAGGGCAGAGACTTAGCTTGTTTAATGTATTCATGCTAGCTCTGTGTGCTCAGATTTCTCCTTCAGATTTATCTGACAAACTCTGTTGCTCTACAGTTTAAGATGTTGGCAGATGCTCTTTAAAATCAAGTATTCTGCAGGTTTTTGTAATGTAGCATCATGTGCTGTTGGCTAACTGGCTAGCAGATTAGCAGCCGGTGACTGAACTTTTCAGTGCACAGATGTGAATTAGCATAAGTGAAAATCTAAATTCATGTTGATTGTGAAAAGCAGCTGTTATCCTGTTGAAATGGTAAGTTAGCTTGCTAGCGGCATGTTTAAGTACACTGTGGAAAAAAATGTTGCAAAAAGTTGTTTCAACTTAAAATAATTTGTTACCCCATTGACTTAAAACTGTTAGTTTAGTCAACTTGAAATTTTAAGTTACTTAAAGCAACAACTGGAATATTTTAGTTGACAAAACTAAACAATTTAAGTCAGCGGAGTAACATTATTTTAAGTTGAAACAACTATTTTATTTTTAAAGTGTTAGTCATACGTACTGATAATAAAGATGGATAAAGTTTATGCTAACTTTAAATAATGAAAAGCCATTGAGTTAAAAGATTGTTGATACATGTGTATATTAGCCATTAGCATTAGCACAGATTGAAAAACATTTTTAACGCATTTTCAGGTGTTAAAAACATCTTTTTTGTCTATGCTAAAGCAAAATATATACATTTGTGTTGCTGTCGGATTGTATTTGTAACTCTTTCATGTTGGCGTATTTCAAAATGGCTGCTGAGCGATCTAACTTGTGGCAAGTGTCTTAATTTCGCAAAGTCTTGGTTATTCAAGAGCTGTTCACTTACAAGAACCAGTTACGTTATGTGTACAGTATATTAGCAATTAGCATTGGCACAGACTGAAAATTTGCATTTTAGGTATAATTTCAGTTGCGGATATGAAATCTGTAATTCAAACAATTTGGACAAACCATTTTTACAGATTTAATACCCCATGCTACATAGAAAATAACGTCCAGTGGGAATTTCCAAGATGGCCGCTGAGGAAACTGACTCGTAAGTCTCTTAAAAATATCATTATCTCAAAAATGCCTCAATTGGCCTTTTTATTATTTAGTTACAATATTAACAAGTGTTTTGAAGAATAAATTTATGAAAGTTGTAATACTACATGGAAATTACCTTCCAGATGGCATTTTTTAAGATGGTCTTTCATATAGAATATCATTATGTCAATAATTAAAGACTAATTTAGTTGAAAGATGATATTAACAAGTGTTGAAGATTTCGATATATAAAAAATAACGCCCATTGGGCATTTCCAAGATGGCTGCTGAATGACCAGTTCAGTTAAAACAACCAGTGTGCATTAGCAAGTAGCATTAGCACAGACTGAAAAATAGTGTTTTTAAGGTGAAGCTATGTTTAAAAATCTATTTGTGTTGTTAGATTTTGCTAATTTGGAAGATGTTATTAAAACACAATCTTAACGACCCATTTTCCTACACAAAATAGCATCAGAATAGGGCATTTCCAAAATGGCCACCAAGAAAACTTACTTACGGAAAGTTAGAAAATACCTTTATTCAAGATGGCCACGAGGAACCTTGACCAATTATGTTATGTATATATTAGCAAATAGCGTTAGCACAGATTGAAATATTGTGTTTTTAGTATGATTTCAGATGGAGTATCAAAATTTATTAGGAAAAATTAGTTATTATATTAACTAATTTTATTAAGTGTTTTAAAGAATAAATTTATGAAAGTAGTACTACAAAATACCTTCCAGACGGCGTTTTTCAAGATGGCCACCATGTGATTCAACTTGTGGTATCTTAAAATGTCATAAAGTCTTGGTTATTCAAGAGTTGTTTGGTTAAAACACTCAATTGCGTTTTGTGTGTATGTAAGCAATTAGCATTAGCACTGAAAAATAGCATCTGTAACATGCTTTCACGTGGAGAATCAAAATTTGTTGATTTGAAACATGTAATCAAAAATAATTTAGATTTTCATACTTTATGCTGCATAGAAAATGGCATCCAGTAAGAATTTCCAAGATGGCCACCAAGGGAACTGCCTTAAAAATGTTGTATTTATATATAAAAATGTCCTTGTTGTTAAGGAAAAATGTAGTTAATAATAACAAATGTTTTGAAAATTACAATAATTTTATGAAACCTTCTGGTGGCATTTTGCAAGATGGCCGTCAAGTGACCTGACTTGTGGTAAGAGTCTTAAAATATAAAGTCGTTCAGTTCAAACAGTCAGTTGCGTTGTGTGTTTATATTAGCAATTAGCATTGTAATGTAATAATTAAAATAATTAAGATTTTCATACTTAATGATACATAGAAAATGGCGTCCAGTGGGAATTTTCAAGATGGCTGCCAAGCAAACTTGCGGTAAGTTGTCTTGAAAATGTCATTATCTCAAAAATGTCATAATTTGACCTATTAAACATAGGTTTAGCTAGAATATAATATTTACAATAGTTGAAGATTTCGATCTAAAAAATAACGGCCAGTGGGCATTGTCAAGATGGCCGCCATAGGAACTGATTGGTAAGTGCCTTTAAAATATCATTATCTCAAAAAAAGTCATAATTTGATCGTTTGGTTTTTTTTTTTTTTAAGGAAAAATTGTTTTGAAGAAAAAAAATTATGAAAGCTGTAATACTACCAAATTTTTATACTTCATGCTACGTAGGAAATGTCTAGTGGGAATTTACAAAATGGACACCAAACAAACTGACTTGCGGTAAGTTGTTTTGAAAATATTATCTTAAAAATGTAATAATGGTGTTGTATTTTCAGATTTTCACACTCATATGCTATATAGAAAATAACATCTTGTGGGCATTTCCAAGAACAAAACCGAACAAACTGACTCACGGTAAGTCTTAAAAATACCATTATCTCAAAACTGTCACAATTTGATCTTTTTTTTTTTTTAGGGAAAATTTGTTTTGAAGATTTTTTTTTTAATAAAAGCTGTAATACAACAAAAAAATACCTTCCAGATGGCGTTATTCAAGATGGCCGCCAAGTGATTTGACTTGTGGTAAGTGTCTTAAAATATCATAAAGTCTTGGTTATTCAGAGGTTGTTTGGTTAAAACAATTAATTGCTTTGTGTGTATATTAGCAATTACCATTAGCACTGCAAAATAGCATCTTTAACATGATTTCAGGTGGAACTGAAATAATTTTCATACTTCATGCTACATAGAAAATGCCGTCCAGTGGGAATTTCCAAGATGGCTGCCGAGCGAACTGACTTGCGGTAAGTTGTGGTATCTCAAAAATGTGATAATTTGACAGATTTAAGATGAGTTTAGCTAAAATATAATATTAACAAGTGTTGAAGATTTCAATATAAAAAATTTGTCCAGTGGGTGTTTTCAAGATGGCCACCAAATGACAAATTTAATCAGATTTTCTTACTTCATGCTACATAGGAAATGTTGTCCAGTGGGAATTTACAAAATAGTCACCGAACAAACTGACTTGCGGTAAGTTGTCTTGAAAATATTATCTCATAATGTCATAATTTGACAGTGGGCATTTCCAAAATGGCTGCTAAATTACCAGACTATCCTAATGTCGTTCCATTAAAACAGTCAATTGTGTTGTGTGTGCATATAAGCAATTAGCATTAGCATTGCAAAATACCATCTGTAACGTGATTTCAGGTGGAGAATCAAAAAGTATTGTCGATTTGAAATGTGTAACCAAAATCATTTTGATATCCATAGTTCATAGTCCCAGTGAGAATTTCCAAAATGGCCACCAAACAAACTTCGGTAAGTTGCCTTGAAAATATCATTATTTCAAAAATGTTATAATTTGACTTATTAAAGACAATTTTAGTAGCATTAACACAAAATGAATAATGTTTTTTTGTGCAATTTCCGGTGGACAATCTTGGCTTGATTTTCACACTCGTATGCTCTGTAGAAAATAACGTCTAGTGGGCATTTCCAAGATGGCCGCCAAACAAATTGACTCCTGGTGAGTCTTGAAAATACCATTATCTCAAAACTGTCACAATTTGACCTATTAAAGACTAGTTTAACAGAACTATAGTAACAAGTGTTCAAGATTTTGACAAAAGAAAACATCCAGTGGAAATTTCCAAGACGGCTGCCGAATGACCAGTTCAGTTAAAAATAAACAGTTATGTTATGTGAACATTACCACAGACTGAAAAAATAATGTTTTTAGAGCAATTTCAGGTGGACGATCTTGACAAACAATTTCAGATTTTCACACTTGTATGCTTTATAGAAAATATTGTCTTGTCAGCATTTCTAAGATGGCCGCCAAGCGAATTTACATAAATGCGGCATGAAGGAGTGTCTTAATAATATCGCTGGTCAAAAAATACAATAATTTGACAAGTTGTCAGTGTGTGGGTTAACTGAAGTCAGATAAGTCACTGTTCGCGGGTAGCCTATCGTTCGCAAATGCTAATGACAAGGCAGTGAGTGAGCGTAATGTTGTTGTTCCTAACTTTGCCAAAGTTATTTTGTCATTTCTCTGACAGCTCTCCGTTCCCACAGGCGTTTCCTCCTGACAGATCGACCATGCTTCAAAAACACCTCCGTTTCTCCTCCATAACTCACAGCCAGCTGAAGTTAAAAAATAGTGCCAGCGCCACGCTCGCACCCGCAGCTGCAACGTTTTAATAACAGCTAATGCTCTTTCACTCATTTGTCATGTCGCACCTTTCCCGAACACAAGAAAGCCCAAATGACCTGAGGCGAGACCGAAATGTAAGCACAGCATGAAAAATGACATAATGGCTGAAATGCCGGTGCTCCTGCTGGCTGACAGGTGTGTGTGAAAGTCACATCAGCGTCAGGCCGTACCAGAGCGTCGCCGCCACCCGCCGAGAGACATGGGCGATGAGATTTTTCCCAAGAGGGCGCAGATTCATATTCGCGTTTGCTGCTCGTCTACTTAAAGTTATGTCTGTTTTTAATAACTAATGATGCGCTATTGCAGCTGGGAATGATTAGGGAAGCGTGGCGTAACAAGGAAGTATGTGACATTATTAATGACATCTGTTTGGCAGAAAATGTGTGATTTTGTTTAAAACAATTAAAGGTCAGTGATTTTGCTATTTGATGTCATTTATTGTTTATTATTTGTAATGGTTTAATTAAAATTCTTTATATATTATAATTTTAAATGAGTTATAATTATATAAAAGCAGAGGAAATTTTTTTAAATGGTATAAATGTTAGGAATATGTGTGTGTTAATTAGGGCCCGAGGCCTAAACATGCTCGACAACTCATGAAACTTTGCACACACATCAGAACTGGCGAAATTTTACATCTGACATGGGTTTCAGAAGTGGGTGTGGCAAAATGGCTCGACAGCGCCACCTTTACACGTTCAGCGCTGTGGGCTTTGAGCTACGCTTCACGTACATGCACGAAAATCGGAACACACATGAAACACACCAATACCTACAAAAAAGTCTCTTGGAGCAATCTGAAACCCAACAGAAAGTCGGTTATTTTAAATTTTCTCAGCAAATTTAGTCATTTTTGCCTTTTTCAGGCATCGTACTTGAAGGAACTCCTCCTAGAGATTTATTCAGATCACACCAAATTTGGTGAGTCTAATCTAAAGGCCCATGTGACGCTAAATTGCGAAGATCTAGAGTTTTCGTTGGAGGGTGTGTCCGTGGCGGCCTGACAGATTTCAATGTTTCGCCATTAAACAGGAAGTTGCTATAACTCAGGCATACAATGTCCGATCTGCCCCAAACTTCACATGTTTGATAACACTCCTGACCTGAGGACATCTACATGGCTATATTCAGTTATAGTCATAGTGCAACCTGCTGGTAACAGGAAGTGACATATTTTACGCTGTAGCAAACTCCTCCTAGAGATTTAATGATAACAACATTATATTTGGGCAGTCTAATCAAAATGCCTTTGCAATGTTAAATTGCGAAGATCTTGAGTTTTCGTTAAAGGGTGTAACCGCAAAGTTTGATGCTTCGCCATTAAACAGGAAGTTGTTATAACTCAGCCATAAAATGTCCGATCTGCCTCAAACTTCACATGTTCGATAAGAGTCCTGGCCTGAACACATCTGAAGGCCAATGTTCTCTCATAATCACAGCGCCACCTGTTGGCAACAGGAACTGGTTTGTTTGACACTAACTTAAACATGCGAATGTCCGATCTGCAACAAACTTCACAGGTTTGGTAAGAGTCCTGGCCTGAAGACACCTAAAGGCCAATATTCAGATATTATCATAGCGCCACCTGTTGGCAGCAGGATATGTCATGCCTTACACTAACTCAAACATACCAAATTCAATCTGCACCAAACTTCATATGTTTGATAAAAGTGCTGGCCTGAACACATCTACATGCCAATAATCAGTTATAGGCATAGTGCCACCAGCTGGCAACAGGAAGTTTGGCACATATAAATGACTTTGACATATTCCTCCTATATTTACTCTATTAAAAGCACACTGCCCACCGTTCGCTGTTTTAATAAAGCCACCGGTCGGCGGTGAGCCCGGTTGCGAGGGCCTTTTCATCACTGCTTGCAGCTTTAATTGTATATGTACTTGCATGTTTTCTCAAATAGCTTTCAGCCAAACTAAACATTTGATGACAAGATGAAACATCGTAGAGGACAAAGCCGCTTGATGACTATCACTAACCCGCTGTAATATTGTGTGTTATTAAGCAGCTCTTGACATCAGTGCTGATGTCAAGTGATGATCCCTAAACCACAGGTGAGCAGATTACACACCGTCAGCGCTGCTTTGGTTAGCTGTGAGATTCGTGCGGCTCGACTGAGTTTGCTGGAGTCTCTTCAAATCTATTTCATCTGTCAGCATCTCATCTGCAGTAAAATCCCTTTGGCACCGTAACAAAACAATTACTTTTATATAAAAAAATCCACTCCTGTTGCAGCCTTAATTAAACATTGTATAGCTGTATAAAGCAGCAGACACGCTTTTATTCAATGCCACTCGAGCATGAAAGCCAGACTGGGAGTTTTGCTGCAAAGATGAAGAAGATTTTCCTAGCCAAGGCCTTAATGTTGTTTGTTTAGGACATGTACGAGCATGCAGTGCGCTGACAGTCCTCAGAGAGAAGCCGTCAGCGTGTGTGAAGAAACTCCTCGTTGCTTTAACTGTCATTTCTGCAGAGCACTGTGAGCCGTTAGCTTAACAATCACAGACTCAAACTATTTTTAGCGCGCTTCCCCGTGCTAACTCACCACAATGCTACGTGCTGGTGGTACTGAATGATTGCTAAGGTGTTTTTGAGTATTTTAACATGCTGCTATATGGTTGCAACGGTGTTCTGGATGGTTTTAACCAGTTGCCATGTTGTTGCTAAGGTACTCTGGTGTTATTTTACCATGTTATGTGGTTGCTAAGGTGTTCTGGGTATTTTAACGTTGCTAAGGTGTTTTGAGTATTTTAACATGTTGCTATGTGGTTGTTACGGTGTTTTGGATGGTTTTAACCGGTTGCCATGTTGTTGCTAACGTATTCTGGTGTTATTTTACCATGTTATGTGGTTGCTAAGGTGTTCTGGGTATTTTAACATGTTGCTATCTGGTTGCTAAGGTGTTCTGGATGGTTTTAACCAGTTGCCGTGTTGTTGCTAAAATATTCTGGCGTTATTTTACCATGCTATTTGGTTGCTAAGGTGTTCTGGGTATTTGAACATGTTGCTAAGTGGTTGCTAAGGTGTTCCAGATGATTTTAACCAGTTGCTACGTGGTTGCTATGGTATTCTGGTGGCTTTTACCATGTTATGTGGTCGCTAAGGGTATTTTAACATGTTGCTAAGTGGTTGCTAAGGTGTTCCTGATTGTTTTAACCATGTTATGTGGTTGTTAAGGTGTTCTGGGTATTTTAAAATCTTGCTATCTGGTTGCTAAGGTGTTCTGGGTATTTTAACATGTTGCTAAGTGGTCGCTAAGGTGTTCTGGATGGTTTCAACCAGTTGTCATGTGGTTGTTATGGTATTCTGGTGGTTTTTACCATGTTATGTGGTTGTTAAGGTGTTCTGGGTATTTTAAAATGTTGCTATCTGGTTGCTAAGGTGTTCTGGATGGATTTATCCGGTTACCATGTTGTTGTTAAAATATTCTGGTGTTATTTTACCATGCTATTTGGTTGCTAAGGTGTTCCGGATGGTTTTAGCCAGTTGGTATGTGGTTGTTACGGTATTCTTGTGGTTTTTACCATGTTATGTGGTTGCTAAGGTCTTCTGGGTATTTTAACATGTTGTTAAGTAGTTGCTAAGGTGTTCCAGATGGTTTTAGCCAGTTGGTATGTGGTTTCTAAGATATTCTGGTAATTTTACCATGTGTGTGTTTTTTTTTATCATGTTATGTGGTTGCTAAGATTTCTGGATGCTTACTATGTAGTTTCTAAAGTTTCTTGGTGGTTTTATTTTGTTTCTAGAATGTTGCTAGGGTGTTCTGTGTTATTTTATACCACATTATGTGGTTGTTAAGGTGTTCTAGGCATTTAAGTGGTTGGCATGTAGTTTTAATACATTGTTATGTGGTTGCTAAGGTGTTAACACATTGATATGCAGTTGCTAAAGAGTTATGAGTGGTATTAACTCATTGCTATGTGGTTGCTAAGGGTTAATTCATTGATATGTAGTTGCTAAGGAGTTATGAGTGGTATTAACTTATTGCTATGTGGTTGCTAAGGGTTAACTCATTGATATGTAGTTGCTAAGGAGCTGTGAGTGGTTTAAACCTGTTGCTGTGTGGTTGCTAAGGTGTTAACCCATTGCTATGTAGTTGCTAAGGAGTTATGAGTGGTATTAACTTAATGCTGTGTGGTCATTAAGGGTTAACTCATTGCTATGTAGTTGCTAAGGAGCTGTGAGTAGTTTTAACCTGTTGCTGTGTGGTTGCCAAAGTGTTAACCTGTTGCTATGTAGTTGATAAGGGGTTATGAGTGTTTTTATCCTGTTGCTATGTAGTTACTAAGGAGTTGTGAGTGGTTTTAACATCTTGCTGTTTGGTTGCTAAGGTGTTAAACCATTGCTTTGGAGTTGTTAAGAAGTTATGTGTGGTTTTAACTTATTGCTGTGTGGTCACTAAGGGTTAACTCATTGCTATGTAGTTGCTAAGGAGCTGTGAGTGGTTTTAACCTGTTGCTAAGGTGTTAACCTGTTGCTGTGTAGTTGCTAATGAGTTATGAGTGTTTTTACCCTGTTTCTATGTAGTTTCTAAGGTGTTTTGTTTATGTTAAGAACATTATGTAGTTGCTAAGACATTTTGGCTGTTTTTTTCCGCATTATGTGGTTGCCAAGGTGGTTTTTACCAGGTTTTGTGGTTGCTAAGGTGTTAACCTGTTGCTATGTAGTTGCTAAGGATTGGTGAGTGGTTTTATCCTGTTGCTATGTGGTTTTCAGAGTGCTAACCCATTGCTGTGTAGTTAAGGAGTTGTAAGTAGTTTTAACCTGTTGCTGTGTGGTTGCTAAGGTATTAACCCGTTGCTATGTAGTTGCTAAGGAGTCCTGTTGCTATGTAGTTGCTAAGGAGTTATAAGTGGTTTTAACCTGTTGCCATGTGGTTGCTAAGGTTTTAACCTGTTGCTATGAAGTTACTAGGTGTTTTGTTTTTTTCTAAGCACATTATCTGGTTGCAAAGGTGTTCAAGGTGGGTTTTTAGCATGTTTTGTGGTTGCAAAGGTGTTAACCTGTTGCTATGTAGCCACTAAGGAGTTGTGAGCGGTTTTAATCATGTTGCTAGAGTGTTAACTCTTTTCTATGTAGTTGCTATAGAGTTATCAATGGTTTTAACTGTTGCTATATGGTGTTCTGAGTGTTTTTTAACACATTATGTGGTTGCTAAGGTGTTCAATGTGGTTTTACCATAGTGCTATATGATTGCTAAGATATTTTGGGTTGTTTTCAACACATTGTGACGTTGCTTAGGCGTTGTAGATGGTTTTAACCCATTGTTGTTTGGTTGCTAAGGTGTTTAGGATTGTTTTAACCCATTGCTATGTGGTTGCTAAGGTGTTATGAGTGGTTTTAACACATTATGTGGTTGCTAAGGTGTTGTAGATGGTTTTAACCCACTGTTATATGGTTGTTAATGTGTTCAGTGTGGATTTAACCCATTGCTATGTGGTTGCTAATATGGTTATGTGTTGTTTTAACACATTATGTGGTTGCTAAGGTGTTCAGTGTGGTTTTACCATAGTGCTATATGATTGCTAAGATATTTTGGGTTGTTTTCAACACATTGTGACGTTGCTTAGGTGTTGTAGATGGTTTTAACCCATTGTTGTTTGGTTGCTAAGGTGTTTAGGATTGTTTTAACCCATTGCTATGTGGTTGCTAAGGTGTTATGAGTGGTTTTAACACATTATGTGGTTGCTAAGGTGTTGTAGATGGTTTTAACCCACTGTTATATGGTTGTTAATGTGTTCAGTGTGGATTTAACCCATTGCTATGTCGTTGCTAATATGGTTATGTGTTGTTTTAACACATTATGTGGTTGTGAAGGTGTTCAAGATGGTTTAACCTATTGCTACTTGTTTGGTAAGGTGTTATGTGGGATTTTAACACATTATGTGGTTGCTAAGGTGTTGTAGATGGATTTTAACCCATTGTTATGTGGTTGCTAAGGTGTTATGCATGGTTTTAACACACTTTGTGGTAGCTAGTGTTGTAGACAGTTTTAACATATTGTTGTGTGGTTGCTAAGGTGTTCAGGATGGTTTTAACCCATTGTTAAGTGGTTGTTAAGATGTTCAGGATGTATTTAGCCAGTTGCTATGTGATTGCTAAGGTGTTCAAGGTGGTTGTAACAGTGCAATATGATTGCTCAGGTATTATGAGTTGTTTTTAAAACACCGTGAGGTTGTTGCAGGTTGGTTTTAACCCATTGCTATGTGGTTGCTAAGGTGGTCAGGATGGTTTTAACCTGTTACCATGCGGTTGCTAAGGTGTTCTGGTTGGTTTTTAATACATGATGTGGTTGCTAAGGTGTTATCAATGGTTATAACCCATTGTTACATGGTTTTTAAGGCCTTCAGATTGGTTTTACCATTATGTGGTTGCTAAGGTGTTGTAGATGGTTTTAATCCATTGCTATGTGGTTGATAAGGTGTTCTGAATGCTTTTAACACATTATGTGGTTGCTAAGGGCTTCTCAGGAACCTCTTACTTCTCAGATAGGTCCTTCAAGGTTTCTTGGAGAGGTGCAGTATCCAAGTCGCAACATCTAGCTACTGGAGTACCTCAGGGCTCAGTTCTTGGACCACTTCTTTTCTCGGTCTACATGGCATCACTAGGTTCTGTCATTCAGAAACATGGCTTTTCATATCACTGTTATGCTGATGACACTCCACTCTACCTCTCATTCCATCCTGATGATCCGACGATAGCTGCTCGGATGTCAGCTTGGCTAACATACATTTCTTGCTGGATGAAGGATCATCATCTTCAACTCAACCTTGCCAAGACAGAACTGCTTGTGGTTCCATCAAACCCATCGTTTAATCATAATTTCACCATCCAGTTAGGCACATAAACCATAACTCCTTCAAACAGCCAGAAACCTTGGAGTTGTAATTGATGATCAGCTGACTTTCTCAGACCACATTACTAAAACTGCCAGTCCTGCAGATTTGCTTTATTCAACATCAGGAAGATCAGGCCCTTTCTTTCGGAACATTCTTCACAACTCATTGTTCAAGCTCTAGTTCTGTCCAGGCTGGATTATTGCAATGCGCTTTTGGCAGGTTATCCAGCAAGTTCTATCAAACCTTTACAATTTACAATCTTCAAAAATCAGCTAAAACACATCTCTTCCATCTTTATTTGACCCTCTAACTCTAGCGCCCTCTATTTTAATTCTATTCTAAAAACAAACAAAAAAAACTTTTAGACTTATTCTCTATTAATTCATTTACTGCTTGTTTTCTTAAAAAATAAACTAGCTAACACTATCTTCTCTGTTCTTGTTGTATTACATCTATCTATTTTTAGGCCTCTAACACTAGCTTGCTTTTCTTTTTTTATTCTATCTATTTTCTTTTTATTTATTATATCATTTAAAAAACCTTAGTAGTCATTTAGTTGGGCTAAAAGACTTGTCATAGCACGTTATTGCTCTTTTGTTGTTTTTGATTGCTTCCATTGTCCTCTTTAGTAAGTCGCTTTGGATAAAAGCGTCTGCTAAATGTCTAAATGTAATGTAAATGTTATGCTAAGATATTTAACTCATTGGTCTGTGGTCGCTAAGGTGTTCTAGTAGGTTTTTAACATAGTATGTGGTTAATATAAGATAATAATATTGCAGCCCACACATTTTTAACTCTAATCCCTCAATTTCGTCTTTGAACTTTGAAACTCCCATTTGAAAACAAAGTGTTTTAATGAGTAATATGAGCTTTAGCAAACACCACAAATATCAGTAAACAAACTGCATAATTCCGATTGCACATATGATTTTACGGTGTTTTGAGGCTGGTATTGTGCTGTGGCGGATGATCCGCGCTCGCTCGTCTAATGGACTCTATGAAAGCGTCTTTTATTCTGTGTGAAGTTCAGGCCTGTGTGCGTTTACCATACAACCGGGACAAAAAATAAGCGCGTCTAAGAGACAGAGAGAATAAAGGAGCTCATGAATTTATATAAGATGCTGTTGAAGTCTGGAGGGATCGGACAGCGCGGGACAGAGCTTATGAATTCATCCAGAGCTAGTGAGCTATAAAATGGACTTTCTGATTCCCCGAACGCCTCGTACATCCAGCGCTGCCCGCGTAAATTACACAGAAAACTCACGTCTGGATGCCGCATTCGAACGTGCTAAACGTTAGCGATATCGCTGATGAACCAAAGTCCGCAGGTTTCTGACAATGTATATTATTAGCAATGTTTAGTTTGTGTGTTGTCAGTGTTTGTGACAGAAATGATTTCTTAGATCGTGTGTTTTTGAGGAGAATCTGTTGTTGCTTTATTAAGTGACCAGAAAAGTGAAACAAGACTGTATTTATTTAAATTGTATATAAAACCACTCAGAACACCATAGAGCTGAAAATATTTAACTATAAAAAAAATTATCATATGATATACACATATACAGGTGCTGGTCATATAATTAGAATATCTTCAAAAAGTTGATTTATTTCACTAATTCCATTCAAGAAGTGAAACGTGTATAATGGATACATTCATTCCACACAGACTGATATATTTCAAGTGTTTATTTCTTTTAATTTTGATGATTATAACTGACAGCTAATGAAAACCCCAATTCAGGGCGAATTCCAAACGGCTATTTTGCGCCCTTCAAGGGCACTTCTAGAAGGGGACGCCATTTGTAGGGACGTCAAGGTAACATTTCGTCAGTCATTCCCTTCGCCAAGGGAGTTCCAAACGGTTAAAGGAGACAGAAATGCCCTACTCCCTTAAAAGAACTCACTTCAAAGGGATCTGCCCTTCGGAGGGAGTAGGGCGTAGGGATGCGCACTTCCATTTGGAATTTGCCCTCAGTATCTCAGAAAATTAGAATATTGTGAAAAGGTTCAGTATTGAAGACACCTGGTGCCACACTCTAATCAGCTAACTAACTCAAAACACCTGCAAAGGCCTTTAAATGGTCTCTCAGTCTAGTTCTGAAGGCTACACAATCATGGAGAAGACTGCTGATTTGACAGTTTTCCAGAAGATGACCATTGACACCTTGCACAAGGAGGGCAAGACACAAAAGGTCATTGCAAAAGAGGCTGGCTGTTCACAGTGCTCTGTGTCCAAGCACATTAATAGAGAGGCGAAGGGTAGGAAAAGATGTGGTAGAAAACAGTGTACAAGCAAAAGGACCGGACTGCTGCTGAGCGGTCCAAAGTTATGTTCCCTGATGAAAGTAAATTTTGCATTTCCTTTGGAAATCAGGGTCCCAGAGTCTGGAGGAAGAGAGGAGAGGCACAGAATCCAAGTTGCTTGAGGTCCAGTGTAAAGTTTCCACAGTCAGTGACGGTTTGGGGTGCCATGTCATCTGCTGGTGTTTTAGAGCACTTAATGCTTCCTGCTGCTGACCAACTTTATGGAGATGCAGATTTCATTTTCCAACAGGACTTGACACCTGCACACAGTGCCAAAGCTACCAGTACCTGGTTTAAGGACCATGGTATCCCTGTTCTTGGCCAGCAAACTCGCCTGACCCTAACCCCATAGAAAATCTATGAGGTATTGTGAAGAGGAAGATGCGATATGCCAGACCCAACAATGCAGAAGAGCTGAAGGCCACTATCAGAGCAACCTGGGCTCTCATAACACCTGAACAGTGCCACAGACTGATCGACTCCATGCCACGCCGCATTGCTGCAGTGATTCAGGCAAAAGGAGCCCCAACTAAGTATTGAGTGCTGTACATGCTCATACTTTTCAGTTCGCCAAGATTTCTAAAAATCCTTCCTTTGTATTGGTCTCAAGTAATATTCTAATTTTCTGAGATACTGAATTGGGGTTTTCATTAGTTGTCAGTTATAATCATCAATATTAAAAGATGATTAACACTTGAAATATATATCAGTCTGTGTGGAATGAATGTATACATTATACAAGTTTAACTTCTTGAATGGAATTAGTGAAATAAATCAACTTTTTTTTAGATATTCTAATTATATGACCAGCACCTGTATATGTTTATATAAATGACTAAATGTGTATAAATATATATTTTTGTGAAAGGCAGAAGAACAGGACTGGCATAGCAACCGCATAGCAACGCCCCGCAACCAACTGCTGTAATCCGGTGAGTAAAAGCATCGCATACTGTAGCTGTAGGCTAATTCTCTCTCAGTTTGTGTGGTTTGTGTGGCGTCTCTGTTGTTGTGATGTATCTGGGCTCAGATCCATTCACTGCAGATCAATCACAGCAGCTCACTTCCTCTTAGCTCACCACGATAACA
Organism: Garra rufa; assembly: GCF_049309525.1. Taxonomy (NCBI): domain Eukaryota; kingdom Metazoa; phylum Chordata; class Actinopteri; order Cypriniformes; family Cyprinidae; genus Garra; species Garra rufa. The sequence continues at coordinate 4,224,700 of NC_133367.1, forward strand.
CCTGTACACGGCTTCATCCATGACTCCACATCTCTAGAAACGCTGGAGAATATCAGCAGACCTGTCAGATACTGTACATCCGGATCGCAGAGTCTTGAGGGTTTTTTCGCTTTTACAGTGATTTTGATTGATTGCAGTCGTCAAGATATTTCAGGGAACACTCATCTAGCAGATTTTTCTGATGTCACCTTGAAGTCATGGGTTGAAATTAAAATTTAAAGTCCAGTTCAATCAATATTTACCAGTGGAACATGATGAATCAGATCTCGCCGTTTGCCGTCCATTAAGGCGTTCAGACCCGTCCAACAGTTTGTTTCTTTATTCCTTCTTTCATTTACTGCAGATTCTACACATATCTCATTTTGATTTAATTTGAAAGAAATTGATTCATGTATTTATTTAGATAAAGTCTTCATTGCAGATTCTGCAGATTTTTAAATTGTTTTATTTATTTTTATAAGTAAGTTGTTTGTTTGTTTGTTTGTTTGTTTGTTTGCATGAAGCATTTATTATATATTTGTTGAAAGATTTACATATCCTGTTTTTTTATTGTTTATTTATTTTCAAGCCTTTGTTGCATATTTGTTCAAAGAGTCTTACTTACTTTATTTATTTATTTATTTATTTATTTATTTATTTATTTATTTATGTTAAGCCTTTATTGCAGACTCTGGAAATGTATTTGTTTGTTTGTTTGTTTTTTTGTTTATTTATTTATTTATTTATTTATTTATTTATTTATTTATTTATTTATTTATATAGCCTTGATTGCAGATTCTTTTAAATAATTTGACCAAAGCAAATATCCAGTTTCGGAAAAGTATTTATTAATTTATTTATTTGTTTGTGTATTTACTTATTTAAGGTTAAGAGTTTTACACTATAAATTTATTCATTTATTTATTTAGCCTTTATTGCAGATTCTTTAAATAGTTTGACCAAAACAAATATCCAGTTTCTGAAAAGTATTTATTTGTCTATTGTTTAGTTTGGTTGGTTTTTATTTATTTATTGTTAAGCCTTGTTGCAGATTTGTTCAAGGAGTTACACATTGTATTTATTTATTTATTTATTTATTTATTTATTTATTTATTTATTTATTTTTATTGCTAATTTTTTTAAATAGTTTGACCAAAAAAAATATACAGTTTCTGAAAAATATTTATTTATTTATTTATCTTTTATTGTGGATTCTTTGAAATAGTTTGACAAAACAAATATCCAGTTTCTGAAAAGTATTTATTTGTCTATTGTTTAGTTTGGTTGGTTTTTATTTATTTATTGTTAAGCCTTTGTTGCAGATTTGTTCAAGGAGTTACACATCGTATTTATTTATTTATTTGTTTGTTTGTTTATTGCAGATTCTGTTTGTTTGTTTATTTATTTATTTGTATTTTTATTGCAAATTTTTTAAAATAGTTTGACCAAAAGAAATATAGTTTCTGAAAAAATATTTATTTATCTTTTATTGTGGATTCTTTGAAATAGTTTGACAAAACAAATATACAGTTTCTGAGAAGTATTTATTTATTTGTTTGTTTGTTTATTTATTTATCTTTTGCATATTCGTTTAAATAGTTTGACCAAAACAAATATCCAGTTTCTGAAAGGCATTTATTTGTTTATTTATTTATTGTTTATTGCAGATTCTTTGAAATAGTTTGACAAAACAAATATCCAGTTTCTGAAATGTATTTTTTTATTTATCTTTTATTGTATATTCTTTTAAATAGTTTGACCAAAACAAATATCCAGTTTCTGAAAAGTATTTATTTATTTTAAGCCTTTATTGCAGATTCTTGCAGAAGAATATTATATATTGAAATTTTAAATTTCAATGTAATAACCTTTCTTTGTTTATTGTTTTAATTTTATTTTAAAGTATTTATTTCCAATTCATTTATTGTACTATTTTTTTAAAAACAAAGATATTTTTTTATATCTGCAAAATGTATCACAGTATTTTAGTAGTATTTATAGTGCTTTTAAATGAATGCTTAACCATTGTAAGATCAATTAAGATCACATATTCTTCCAAATACAGTTTTGAAATCTTTCCGTCAGCTGTGACGGCGTGATCCAGACTCCGGTGGTCTCGATCTCTCGGGGAGCCGGTAACAGCTGGGTGTTTTGGTCCAGATCTCCCCCACGGCGGCGGTGCAATCAGCTCCATAATTAGGATTCAGCACCGGCCTCCTCTGCCACTTTCAATTGGCGCCAACATGGCAGCCGAGGAGTAAATCAGGTCTGGTAGTTCAGCCCAGAGACACAGACAGAAACCCAGCTACAGCTTGTCTGCTTGAGCGTAACCGCCGTGATTTTGGCGGGAACCGTTCCCGCTCTTTTGACTGATTTATTGAACGCTACTAATTGGCGCTAAATTAGCGCACTGAATCATAGAAAAGTCCATTCCGTGTACATACATGAGCGCACGTGACAGCGGCTGTACTTACCGTCAGCCCAAACGCGTACATTGACGAGAGTCAGCCCACGGTGCCACGTCTTACTGCCAGGCGTGAATTAACAATTAACCAACTGTTGTTTCATAGCAACCGACACTCATTAAGAAGTTCATCATTGGCTGCTATATTCAGCACACTACCCTTGGGGTGGGTGTACATCCAGCGCAAACACCTCTTATGAAGAGATATGAAAAGATGAAGTAGAAACTAATGTTGAAAGACATGTCAAGACATCATATAACAGCCGGTCCCGGGAGAGGCTCTCTCTCTCTCTCTCTCTCTCTCTCTCTCTCTCTCTCTCTCTCTCTCTCGCTCTCTCTCTCTCTCTCTCTCTCTCCAGCGCTCGCGGAGGCGACGGCTCGAGTTTTGCGTTTTTCAGAGCATCTATTTTTTACATTCGGCCCAATTAGATCAAGTCAGCAGAGTTTTAAACTTGCAAATTATTGCTTGAGCAAAACTATGAAGATGCAGATGACAAATATAAGGTTTGCTGTCCTTGAAGTGTAAAACGTTGCCGAAACGTTGTCAAATGGTTGCGTAAGTGTTCTGAGTGGTCGCTACAGGTGGTTGCATATTGGTCTAAAGAGTCTTTGTGATATAATTGTTTGTATATATGGCTCAAATCCCTCCTTCTGTGCTCATTGTTTGTTATTTCTGCCCATTTTATCGTCCGCTGTCGACGAATTGTGTCCCTTATTTAAGGTTTTAAACTATGATAGGTTTATGTGTTTTGCAAGTGCAAAACTCCCTGCTATGATGCTAGTGGTTTACGAAATGTTCCCAAATGGTTGCATAATTGTTCTGAATAGTTTTTAGCATGTTGCTAAGGTATTATGGGTGGTTTCTAGGTGGTTACGTATTGGCCCAAGTCTAAAAAGGCTTTGTGATATTATGGTCTGCAGATATGGCTCAAATGAACACTTTTCATTGTTTTCGTTCATTTTATCGTACGTCAACGAACAATTGTGTAAGTTCGCTCACTTAAGAGTTTTAAACTTGCACATTATTGAATAGGAAAAACTATGATAGCTACAAATCAGAAATACTAGATTTGTGTGTTTTGAAAGTGCAAAACTCCCTGCTATGATGCTAGTGGTTTACGAAATGTTCCCAAATGGTTGCATAATTGTTCTGAATAGTTTTAAGCATGTTGCTAAGGGGTTGCTAAGGTGTTCTGGGTGGTTTCTAGGTGGTTACGTATTGGCCCAAATCTAAAAAGGCTTTGTGATATTATGGTCTGCAGATATGGCTCAAATGAACACTTTTCGTTGTTTTCGTTCATTTTATCGTACGTCAACGAACAATTGTGTAAGTTCGCTCACTTAAGAGTTTTAAACTTGCACATTATTGAATAGGAAAAACTATGATAGCTACAAATCAGAAATACTAGATTTGTGTGTTTTGAAAGTGCAAAACTCCCTGCTATGATGCTAGTGGTTTACGAAATGTTCCCAAATGGTTGCATAATTGTTCTGAACAGTTTTTAGTATGTTGCTAAGGGGTTGCTAAGGTGTTATGTGTGGTTTCTAGGTGGTTACGTATTGGCCCAAGTCTAAAAAGTCTTTGTGATATTATGGTCTGCAGATATGGCTCAAATGAACACTTTTCATTGTTTTCGTTCATTTTATCGTACGTCAACGAACAATTGTGTAAGTTCGCTCACTTAAGAGTTTTAAACTTACATTATTGAATGGGAAAAACTATGACAGCTACAAATCAGAAATACTAGATTTGTGTGTTTTTTTTTGTGTGGTTTACATAACGTTGCCAAATGGTTGCATAATTGTTCTGAACAGTTTTTAGTATGTTGCTAAGGGGTTGCTAAGGTATTATGTGTGGTTTCTAGGTGGTTATGTATTGGCCCAAGTCTAAAAAGTCTTTGTGATATTATGGTCTGCAGATATGGCTCAAATGAACACTTTTCGTTGTTTTCATTCATTTTATCGTACGTCAACGAACAATTGTGTAAGTTCGCTCACTTAAGAGTTTTAAACTTACATTATTGAATGGGAAAAACTATGATAGCTACAAATCAGAAATACTAGATTTGTGTGGGGTTTTTTTGTGTGGTTTACATAACGTTGCCAAATGGTTGCATAATTGTTCTGAACAGTTTTTAGTATGTTGCTAAGGGGTTGCTAAGGTATTATGTGTGGTTTCTAGGTGGTTACGTATTGGCCCAAGTCTAAAAAGTCTTTGTGATATTATGGTCTGCAGATATGGCTCAAATGAACACTTTTCGTTGTTTTCATTCATTTTATCGTACGTCAACGAACAATTGTGTAAGTTCGCTCACTTAAGAGTTTTAAACTTACATTATTGAATGGGAAAAACTATGATAGCTACAAATCAGAAATACTAGATTTGTGTGGGGTTTTTTTGTGTGGTTTACATAACGTTGCCAAATGGTTGCATAATTGTTCTGAACAGTTTTTAGTATGTTGCTAAGGGGTTGCTAAGGTATTATGTGTGGTTTCTAGGTGGTTACGTATTGGCCCAAGTCTAAAAAGTCTTTGTGATATTATGGTCTGCAGATATGGCTCAAATAAACACTTTTCGTTGTTTTCATTCATTTTATCGTACGTCAACAAACAATTGTGTAAGTTCGCTCACTTAAGAGTTTTAAACTTACATTATTGAATGGGAAAAACTATGATAGCTACAAATCAGAAATACTAGATTTGTGCATTTTTTTTGTGTGGTTTACATAACGTTGCCAAATGGTTGCATAATTGTTCTGAATAGTTTTAAGCATGTTGCTAAGGGGTTGCTAAGGTATTATGTGTGGTTTCTAGGTGGTTACGTATTGGCCCAAGTCTAAAAAGTCTTTGTGATATTATGGTCTGCAGATATGGCTCAAATAAACACTTTTCGTTGTTTTCATTCATTTTATCGTACGTCAACGAACAATTGTGTAAGTTTGCTCACTTAAGAGTTTTAAACTTACATTATTGAATGGGAAAAACTATGATAGCTACAAATCAGAAATACTAGATTTGTGCGTTTTTTTGTGTGGTTTACATAACGTTGCCAAATGGTTGCATAATTGTTCTGAATAGTTTTAAGCATGTTGCTAAGGGGTTGCTAAGGTATTATGTGTGGTTTCTAGGTGGTTACGTATTGGCCCAAGTCTAAAAAGTCTTTGTGATATTATGGTCTGCAGATATGGCTCAAATAAACACTTTTCGTTGTTTTCATTCATTTTATCGTACGTCAACGAACAATTGTGTAAGTTTGCTCACTTAAGAGTTTTAAACTTACATTATTGAATGGGAAAAACTATGATAGCTACAAATCAGAAATACTACATTTGTGCGTTTTTTTGTGTGGTTTACATAACGTTCCCAATTTGTTGCATAATTGTTCTGAACAGTTTTTAGCATGTTTCTAAGGGGTTGCTAAGGTGTTCTGGGTGGTTTCTAGGTGGTTTTGTATTGGCCCAAATCTAAAAAGTCTGTGATATTGTGATATGGCTTGAATAATCAGTTTTCATTGTTTTTGTTCAGTTTATCATATGTCAACTAAAAAATTGTAAGTTCGCTCGCTTAAAAGTCTTAAACTTACACATTGTTGAATGGAAAAAAATGATACCTACATATCAGAAGAACAAGTTTTGGGAGTTTTGCAAGTGCAAAAAGATGGTTTACGAAACATTTCTAAATGGTTGCATAAGTGTTTTGGCATAATTCATAATTCTGACTTTATCTTATAATTACTTAGTATGTCATAATTTTGATGTTTTATCTCATAATTTTGAATATTTCATAATTAAACTTAGTCTGTCATAATTTTAACATTTTATCTCAATTTCGAATTTGTCATAATTGTGGCATAATTCCATGTTTTTATCTCATAATTATGACTTTTTATCTAAGAATTTTGAATTTGTCATAATTGTGGACCATTTTGTCATAGTTTTGACTTTATATGTTATAAATTTGTGTTTTTATCTTATAATTATGACTTTGTATGTCATCATTTTGTGGTTTATCTCATAATTATCTCATATTTCAAAATTGTCATAATTATGACTTAGTACAACATATTTTCAATGTTTTATCTCATTATTTTTTTCTCATAGCTTCGAGTTTGTCATAATTGTGGCTTAGCATGTCGCAATTTAAACTTATGTCATAATTTTGTCTTTTTATCTCATAATTATAACTGTCATCATTTCTAAATGTGTCATAATTGTGACTTAGTATGTCATAATTTTGACTTTTAGCTAATAATTTTAACTTAATTTGTCATAATTTCAACATTTTATCTCATAATTATTTCTTAATTCTTAATTTTGACTTTTTATCTCACAATTGATTTTGTCATAACTGTGGCTTAGTATGTTTTACTTATGTCATAATATAAACTTTTTATTTCATAATTTTGACTTAGTTTGTCATAATTTCAGCACTGTATCATATGTATTTCTTATCTCATTATAAGAAATATAATTTTGACTTATGTCATAATTTCCTTTTGTCTCATAATTATAACTTTGTCAAAATTTCAATGTTTTATCTCATTATTTCTTATCTCATAATTTTGAATTTATAGTATGTCATAATTTTGATCTATGTCTTTTTTATCTCTTAATTATGACTTTGTAGGTCATAATTTCAACGTTGTATCTCATAGTTATTTCTTATCTCATTGACTGTCATAATAGCGACTTAGTATGTGAAAATTATGACTTTTTAGCTCATAATTTTGATTGTCATAATTGTGGCTATGTCATAATTTTGCCTTTTAAAATCATAATTCTGACTTTATTTCATAATCGATTTTGTCATAACTGTAGCTTAGCATGTCATATTTTCGACTTGTCATAATTTTGTCTTTTTATCTCATAATGTTGACTGTCATAATTGTGGCTTTGTCATTACTTTGCCTTAAGTCATAATTCTGACTTTCTATCTCATAATCAATTTTGTCATAACTGTGGCCTAGTATGTCAAAATTTGACTTATGTCATAATTTTTTTTATTTCATCTCATAATTTTGACTTAGTTTGTCATAATTTCAACTTTTTATCTCATAATTATTTCCTATCTCATAATGTTGACTTTGTCATAATTGTGACTTAGTATGTCATAATTTCGACTTGTCATAATTTTGTCTTTTTATCTCATAATTAAGACTTAGTTTGTCATAATTTCAGTGATTTATCTCATAATTATTTATCTCATAATTTTCAAATGTGTCATAATTGTGGCTTAGTATGTTATAATTTAGATTTATGTCATAATTTTCTTTTATCTCATAATTATGACTTTGTATTTCATAATTTCAGTGTTTTATCTCATAATGTTGACTTTGTCATAATTTTGACTTTTTATGTCAATTTTGACTTTCTATCTCATAATCGATTTTCTCATGACTATGGCTTAGTGTGTCATACTTTCAACTTTTTTCATAATTTTGTCTTTTAATCTTATAATTATAACTTAGTGGCACGGTTTCACAGACAGGGCTTAGACTAAGCCAGGATTAGGCCATAGTTCAATTAGGACATTTAAGTAATTTTTATAAACATGCTTAGAAAAAAACATTACTGGTGTGCATCTTGAGACAAAACAAAGGCACTGATATATTTTAAGATCAATCAGTGCAATTTTGTTTCAGTTGAAACAGCTCAGACTTGCATTTTAGTCTAGAACTAGGCTTAAGCCTTGTCTGTGAAACCGGGGGAGTATGTTATAATTTCAATGTTTTATCTCATAATTATTTCTTATCTCATAATGTCGATAATTGTCACATAGTATGTCATAATGTCAATATATTTTTGACTTTTGACTGTCATAATTTTGACTTTGTATATCATTATGTCAATGTTTTATGTCTATTTATCTTTCATTTCTAATATGTCATAATTTCTACTTTTTTCATAATTTTGTCACTTTATCTTAGAATTAAGAATTTTTATCTCATTTCAAATTTTTCATAATTGTGACATAGTATGTCAAAATTTCGACTTATGTCATAATTTAAACGTTTTATCTCATAATTATTTATTGTCTCTTAATTTGGAATTTGTCATAATTGTGGCTTAGTATGTCATAATGTCAACTTTTTACGCATATTTTTGTCTTTTTATCTCATAATTAAGACTTAGTATGTCATAATTTCAACATTTTATCTCAATTATTTCTTATCTCATAATGTCGATAATTGTTATAATTTTGACTTTTTATCTCATAATATCGACTTTGTCGTAATTGTCACATAAGTATAATAATGTCATAATGTCAACTTTTTATGTCATATTTTTGTCTTTTTATGTCAGAATTATGACTTAGTATGTCATTGTCATTTTTTTATTTCTAATTTGTCATAATTTTGGCCTAGTATGTCATAATTATGTCATAATTTAAACGTTTTATCTCATAACTATTTGTTGTCTCATAACTTGGAATTTGTCATAATTGTAGCTTAGAATTTAATAATTTTGACTTTTTGTAATAATTTTGTCTTTTATCTCATAATTATCACTTTGTATGTCATAATTTCAACATTTTATTTTATAATTATTTATTTCATAATGTTGACTTCGTCATAATTGTGACTTAGTATGCTATAATTCAGACTTTTTTTGTCATAATTTAAACTTTTTATCTCATAATTTCTACTTTGTCATAATTGTGGCTTAGTATGTCATACAATGGGTACTTAAAACTCACATTTAGCACCTAAAGTACAAGTTTTGTGTGATGTTTTGCACTGAATTTTTTTTATGTCTCCATGTAAGCATTAGCAAGTATGAAAATAGCACACAATGGTACTTAAAATTCACATTGGACACTTAAAATATGTGTTTGGTGCAACAAGTTATGCTCTGAAGTTGAATATTTAGAGTTAGTTGTCTTTAAGTTAAGTATAATTTAGAGTTTGGGGTTAGGTGTTTATTTCAGTATCTAATTGAGATTTAGCATAAAATATACAATATGTAGAAAGTGTGCTTAAAAAGTATGATTTAACCTGCATCTGTGTTCTTCAGAGTTAATGGAGCTGATTATTCATGGTGAAATATCTGCCGCATTGGGTGAGGTATTTATAGTATTAGTGTGGCTGCGGGGATGGTGTTGTTTTTTTACCGTTGTGCATAAGATTGCAAGCCATCCGCCGACAGAAGGAAGTGCCTCAGATTCTGTCAGAGTTTAGCACCCTCGCCTACTTGTGCCATCCGTTAGACAGTTGCCATAGATATCCCATAATGCCACAAGCACAGCAATGCAGACAAACGAGGAGACGACAGGAAGCTCAGTCTGTCCATTAGCCCAAAACATGCTGTTACGTTAGTGAGCGCTCATATTTTTGGAAGCCCATTTCCGCCACATAAAAAGAGAAAATTATGTAAAATTATGTCAAAAATATGACTATAAAAGTTGACATAAAAAGTCATAATTATGAGAAAAAGTCGAAATTGACATACTGCATCATAATTGAGATAAAAGATTTAATTGATTAAATCTTTTTTAGCTTATCTCATAATTTCAATTTAGTATGACATCCTTTTTGCTTTTTATCTCATATTTATGACTTGTCATAATTTTTTCATGATTACTTTTCAAAATGCTGACTTTGTCATAATTGTGACTTAGTATGTCATAATTCAGCCTTTCTATCTCATAATTATACGTTAGTATGTCATAATTTCAATGTTTTATCTCATAATTATCTCTTATCTTAAAAGTTTGAATTTGTCATCATTGCCACTTAGTATGTCAATTTTCACTTTTTGTCACAATTTTGTCTTTTTATCTCATAATTATGATTTAATGTCATAATTTTCGTGTTTGATAAAATTTCAACGACTTTGTCATAACTGTTACTTAGTAGGTCATAATTTTCACTTTTTATCTCATAATTGTTTCTTATCTCATAATGTTGACTTTGTTGTAATTTATGTCATAACTTTGTCCTTTTATTGCATAATTATGACTTAATGTCATAATTTTAGTGTTTTGTCTCATAATTATTTATCTCATAATGTTGACTTTGTCATAATTGTCGTTTAGATAAAAAGTTGCAATTATGATTCAACATTATGAGATAAGTAGTAATTATGAGATAAAAGTCAAAATTATTACATAAAAATACAAAATTATGACTCAACATTATGAGATAAAAGATGAAATTATGACACACTAAGCCACAATTATGACAAACTATGAGCTAAGAAATAATTCTGACATAAAACATGAAATTATGACATATTAAGTCATAAATATGAGATAAAAAGTCAAAATTATGACGACATCGAAATTATGAGATAAGTAATAATTATGACATAAAATTCGAAATGACATACTAAGTCATAATTGACAAATTTGGAATGAGATAAATAATAATAAAAGACATTTAAATTATGACATTAAGTGATAATTATGCAATAAAAAGACTAAATTTGACAAAGTCAGTAATTTCGATTTATGTCATAATTTTGTCTTTTATGATAATTGTAGTTTAGTATGTCATAGTTTTGGCTTTTTATCTCATGTTGATTTATTTCATTGTTTTATCTCATAATTTCTAATTTCTTTATTTCTTATATCATAATTTCTAATTTGTCATAATTGTGGCTTAGTATATCAAAATTCTCATAATTATTTCTTATCTCATAATTTCGATTCATGTCATTATTTAGACTTTTTATCTTATTATGACTTAATATGTCATAATTTCAATGTTTTATCTCATAATTATTTCTCATCTCATAATTTCTGATTTGTCATAATTTCAACTTTTATCTCATAATTATTTCTTATCTCATAATATTGACTGTCATAATTTCGGCTTATGTTATAATTTTGACTTTTTATCTTATAATTATGACTTAATATGTCATAATTTCATGTTTTATGTCAGAATTCTTAGCTCATAGTTTGTCATAATTGTGGCTTAGTATGTCATAATTTCATCTTTTATCTCATAATGTTGACTTTGTAATAATTGTCATTTAGTATGTCATAATTTTGTCTTTTTATCGCATAATTATGACTTAATGTCATAATTTTAGTGTTTTGTCTTTTTATCGCATAATTATGACATAATTTTAGTGTTTTGTCTCATAATTATTTATCTCATAATGTCGACTTTGTAATAATTGTCATTTAGTATGTCATAATTTTGTCTTTTTATCGCATAATTATGACTTAATGTCATAATTTTAGTGTTTTGTCTCATAATTATTTATCTCATAATGTCGACTTTGTAATAATTGTCATTTAGTATGTCATAATTTTGTCTTTTTATCGCATAATTATGACTTAATGTCATAATTTTAGTGTTTTGTCTCATAATTATTTTTCTCATAATGTTGACTTTGTAATAATTGTCATTTAGTATGTCTTAATTTTGTCTTTTTATCGCATAATTATGACTTAATGTCATAATTTTAGTGTTTTGTCTCATAATTATCTCATAATGTCGACTTTGTAATAATTGTCATTTAGTATGTCATAATTTTGTCTTTTTATCGCATAATTATGACTTAATGTCATAATTTTAGTGTTTTGTCTCATAATTATTTATCTCATAATGTCGACTTTGTAATAATTGTCATTTAGTATGTCATAATTTTGTCTTTTTATCGCATAATTATGACTTAATGTCATAATTTTAGTGTTTTGTCTCATAATTATCTCATAATGTCGACTTTGTAATAATTGTCGTTTAGTATGTCATAATTTTGTCTTATTGCATAATTATGACTTAATGTCATAATTTTAGTGTTTTGTCTCATAATTATCTCATAATGTCGACTTTGTAATAATTGTCGTTTAGTATGTCATAATTTTGTCTTTTTATCGCATAATTATAACTTAATGTCATAATTTTAGTGTTTTGTCTCATAATTATTTATCTCATTATGTCGACTTTGTAATAATTGTCATTTAGTATGTCATAATTTTGTCTTTTTATCTTAATTATTTCTTATCTCATAATGTTGACTGTCATAATTTTGACTTTGTCATAATTTTGTCTATTTACCTCATGATTATTTCCATCTCATCATGTTGATTTATTTCAACATTTTATCTCATAATTTCTCATTTCATTATTTCTTATATCATAATTTCTAATTTGTCATAATTGTGGCTTAGTATGTCAAAATTTAGACTTTTTATCTCATAAATATTTCTTATCTCATAATTTTAATTTGTCATAATTTAGACTTTTTATCTTTTAATTATGACTTAATATGCCATAATTTCAATGTTTTATCTCATAATTATGGCTTAGTATGTCATAATTTCTAATTTGTCATAATTTCAACTTTTATCTCATAATTATTTCTTATCTCATAATGTTGACTGTCATAATTTTGACTTTTTATCTCAATTATTTCTTGTCATAATGTTGACTTTGTCATAATTGTGGCATAGTATGTAATAATATTGACTTTTAAAGCATACTTTTGACTTTTTATGTCATAATTATTCCTTAGCTACAATTTCAACTTAGAATCTCATAATTACAACTTTGAAAGTCTTGGTGGAAATATGTTTCCATACACATCAGCACACTGATCGCAATCGAATGAGTGCAGACCTGACAGGAACTGCTTGCTTTCGTCTTTTATTCCAGTCACACCGAGCTCCCCGAACATTTACGGTTGAATCAGAGCGACGACCCTACAAGCCGTAGCCGCTTTGTGACAGATCAGTAAAAAGGAAGGACGAGAGATTTAGTTGTAAAACGAAGGAGAAGCCTTCAGGGTATCCCTTTCAAAAGTGTAAATGAATCATGAAATCAGCCTAAAACGGAAGAGCGCGTTGTGTAACAGTTGGCAAAACGGCAGGTTTTTTTTTTGCCACTGCTGAGGAGGATTCAAACTCCAGAAGATGTTCGCGGTTGCCAACGCGTTCTGGTGCCGACTGGCCTCCGCTCAGGCTAAGTTTGGCTCTCACGCCAAAGCCGATCAGCATGTGCGGCAACCCACACGTGTGGCATAGGTATATGAATCAAACAGAACAAGTGCAAAAGGCTGAGATTGTGTGTGAAAGTTATTGAAAGTCAAGCGGTCGCCGTCTGCTTACGCCAAAACTTTGGTGACTCGTCCGGTCCCGACTTTCTTTACCAGCTCCAGACTGAATCCAGTCATGTATTAATGCGTCATCGGCCATCTGAAGCCCCTCGGCCATAAACCACTATAAAATTAATAAAAGATGGCTTTTAATAAGTCTTTTCATATGGCTTTTAATACAAAAATGTTGAATTTGGTTCTACAGGACTAGAGAAAATAGAGAAAAGGTCATTTTTGTGACCCTGGACCACAAATCCAAAAATTATCGATTTTTCTTTTATGCCAAAAATCATTAGGATATTAAGTGCAGATCATGTTCCATGAAGATATTTTGTCAATTTCTTGCCATAAATGTATCAAAACTTAATTTTTGATTAGTCATATGCATTGCTAAGAACTTCATTTGGACAACTTTAAAGGCGATTTTCTCATATTTTGATTTTTTTGCACCCTCTTAAATAGTTATATCTCAGCCAAATATTGTCCTAACAAACCATACATCAATGGAAAGCTTATTTATTAATCTTTCAAATGATGAATAAATCTCAATTTCACAAAATTGACACTTTTGTGGTCTGGGGTCACGTTTCATCCTAATATCAAAATAAATTAATTAAAAAGGGAAAAAAAATTAAGAAAGCATATTTTTATTTATTTATTTATTTTATTATTATTATTTTTTTTTTTTACAATTAATAAAAAAGATACAAGTTTTTTTGTTTGCTTTTTAAGAATTTTAGATTAATTTACTAACATGTTGTTTTTTATTTTATTATTGTTAAAATGATTTGCATTATTTAGATGTTAAATATTGATGTAATTATTTGTATATTAAAATAAGTTTTATTACTGCATTAAAATAAAATAACTAGTTTATTTCATTTTAATGCAGTAATAAAACTTATTTTTTAATATACAAATAATTATATCATTATTTATTATTATTTAAATGTTTAGTAATTATATTCATATTATTTAAATCATAACTATATTGTCTATCTTTATGCTGATTTTAATGAAAACATAATTATGTCCAGAATATATATATATATATATATATATATGCCCAGAAAGAATGATTTTCGTTACTGTATTAAGATGTAAAATTATTTTAAAGTTGAATAATTATATTACATTGCACAAATACAAATGCATTATCTTTCATTTATGATTTTTAGAAATATTAATTATTTTTATTACTATTAATTACATTTTTAATTTAAATTAAATATTTACATTAAATTTATTTTGAATATTTAATTAAATTAATATTAATTCATATTTCGTTGTATTTTATTCATATATTACTTTTGCAGTATTTTGTACAGAAGTGATGTAATATGCTGTTAAGTCTATTATCATTTTTATTTACAATACATTTTTAATTATATCTTAATTTCTAATATGATTTATGGTAGCATTTTTATCACAAATATAGAATTTATATCTGTTTTTCATTACTTTAATCAAATCTCATTCTCATTACTGTATTGTAAAACACATTATTTTGCAGATTAATAATAAAATGCATTTTTTTAAATAATTATATTAATATTATTTAAATCGTATACACTAACTATATTGCGTTTATACAGATTTGAATAGAAAAAATATTACTGTATTAATAAATATCTAATAAGAATCTTATTTTTTTGGAATAACTGCTTTTACAAAGAAAAATAATTTTATTTTATTATATGAAAAACTGATGGAAAAACTATGCAAATCCTCATTTCTTCACGCAGTTCATCCCTTCGGATGATTCTGAAGAGGCGTGGCTTCCTCCAGCGCGTTACCGAAAGGGGCGGGGCCACTGAGCGTCTTTTAAAGAAGGGGCGGAGTCCTAGTGAGCGAACGCAGGAGAGAGAGAGAGAGAGAGAGAGAGCGAGCGAGAGAGCGCGGTGGGTGGGCGTGTCCATGACGTCACCCTCCAGCTCTCCTCAGCGCGCACAGCTGTGGTTTCTCCGAAGCGGAGCTTGAAATCAGACGCGCCGAGCGAGACGCAGCGCTATCCGGGGGATTTACACCGCTATTCGCCGTCCGTCCGCGCCCGGAGCTCTCTCTATCACCTTGGATCTGCTCTCAACCTTGGATTATTACCCTTCTTTATTCCTTGCCGCGACGCGCACGAAGATGTAAAGGAGGTTTTGCGCGTGCAGAATCCACGGAGAACACAGGAACGCGCTCGTTAAAACAAGGTAAGAGCAGTTCAAAAACTCTGTTTTGTTGGCCAAAACGGGTTGGAATTGAAACGAAGTGGACACGAAGTGTGCGGAGATCTCCTGAACAAGTGTACGCGCACGGAGAAGGTGGTGCCCAGTGCGCAGTTTGCGCTCCGGACGCGTTTTGCGCATTAAGAATAAAGTCGTTTCCAATGCGTTTCGAGACTTTCCACCCGGTTTTAACGTTTTTTAAGACTGTTATCCGCTAGCTCCATCCGTGGGACAGTCATCCCGCCCACAGGCTTCCAAAGCCCCGCTTGTGTAAAGTGAGAATTGATGCCACCGTGCGCCGTGCCAGCCTCGCAGATCTGATTTCGACCCCGTTTATAATGAAAATCTGTTTATGCATCTGATTTGTACTCGCACACGGCTGGCACTGACTCTCTTTGAGCGATGCGATCATCTGAGATTCGGTCCAGAAATGCCCACCTGCTGAAAACTAGTGAGCAACACTTCATTTCAGCGGACTCGATTATTATAATCAACATGTAGATCGAGCCTGGGGGGCATTCAGTAGAGGATTTCCATCTCAAAACTAAGAAAGATCCGTCTTTAGGCGTGCGTTTGCATTTTATGAATGATTTATGACCACCAGTCAGTTTAGAAAATCAGTTGCATGCTTTAAAACTGATCCTCTCTCCATCCATTTGATTTTTCTGCACTGATTTGTTGTGAAATGGCATGCAAAATGTTATTTTTTTGTTTAGCATTGTGCTTTATTGTGCATGCAGTAAATAGTCAACTGAATAAAGCAATTAAATAACCACTTTAGACATTAGTGTGAAGACGTCCAGTGTCCAGATTCAGATTATGGCTTTTCATGCACTGAAGTTTTGCTTTTGCTCTTGGATATGTGATCTATTTGCATGGAATCAGTGTGAGATTGGAGTTCAGGGTGTCTTCGCTGCTTGCACCGGTCGAGCGGATGTTGGCTTTTAATATTTCATGACGGGTGGATTTGTGTTTTTGCACAGTAATGGACCTGCTGTCTCGGTGCGGTGTGGTTTTCAGTGCATCCCGTGCTGGATTTGCATAAAGCGAGGCTTGACAGTGGAGTAATTCAAGCCACACCCTCTTTATGGACTTGCATCATAATCTCAAATCAGATTGGAATAAATTAGCATGCTTGTTTTGCGCTTTTAGTTTTGTGAATGTACGTCCTCAGTGTCTCCTCAGAGGTTTTTGCCTGTAGACTTGTCCTCAGATAATAGCTGAGTACTACAAACTCACACACACTAGTCAGAAATCGTCTTGATTTTAATAAATGTGTCTGAATGTTCTCTAAAGGAAGGATTTTGTCTATTAAAAATAATCTTTTTTTTTTGAGAAATGTACATCTAGATGTCTCACAATGGAGGTTTTTGTCAGATTTTGCTCATTTCTACAGGTGAACTTGTCCCTCACTCGCACGCGCTAGTCGAAAATCATCTCTGTTTTAATAAATGTACATCTGCGTGACCGCAGTGTCTCAAAATGGAGTTTCCAGCAGATTTCTTGGTAAATCTGACACTGCACTCACACAGACCAGTCGAGAAATCATCTCTATTTTAATAGATATTTAAACGTCCTCAATGTCTCAAAACAGAGTATTTACCAGATTTTGTTAGCTCTAGCCATCAAAAATGTATTTTTTATTACTTAAATGTATATGTAAATGTCCTCAGTGTCTTAAAAAGTCCTCAGGTTTAAGCTTTTTCAATTTGTCTCTTTTTAAACAAATAAATGTCTAAATGTCCTCAGTAACTCAAAACTGAGTTTTTTTGTGCAGATTTTGTTAGCTCTATCAAAAATTTCATTATTTTAGTAAATGTGTATCTAAATGTCCTCAGTGTTTCAAAACTGAGTCTTTTCCACAGATTTTGTAGGCTCAAGTTATCAAAATGTGTCTTTTTTAAACAAATAAATGTCCAAATGTCCTCAGTGTCTCAAAACTGAGTTTTTTTGTGCAGATTTTGTTAGCTCTATCAAAAATTTCATTATTTTAGTAAATGTGTATCTAAATGTCCTCAGTGTTTCAAAACTGAGTCTTTTCCACAGATTTTGTAGGCTCAAGTTATCAAAATGTGTCTTTTTTAAACAAATAAATGTCCAAATGTCCTCAGTGTCTCAAAATGGAGTTTCTGTCAGATGTTTTTGGTAAATCTGACACTGTACTCACACAGACTAGTCGAGAAATCATCTCTATTTTAATAAATACATAATTAAACGTCCTCAACGTCTCAAAACGGAGTTTTTATCTATATTTTGTTAGCTCTAACCATCAAATTATATTTTTTTACTTAATATATAATTGTCCTCAATATCTAAAACTGAGGTTCTTTCGCAGATTTTGGGGGCTCAAGCTATCAAAATTTGTCTTTTTCTAAACAAATAAATGTCTAAATGTCCTCAGTGTCTCAAAATGGAGTTTCTGTCACATGTTTTTGGCAAATCTGACACTGTACTCACACAGAGCAGCAGAAAATCATCTCTATTTTAATAAATGGATATTTAAACATCCTCAACATCTCAAAACTGATTTTTTTCCTCAGATTTTCTTGGCTAAAACTATCAAAAATTGTTTTATTTTAATAAATGTATATCTGAATGTCCTCAGTGTCTCAAAAAACTGTTTTTTTTCCTCAGATTTTCTTGGCTAAAACTATCAAAAATTGTTTTATTTTAATAAATGTATATCTGAATGTCCTCAGTGTCTCAAAAAACTGATTTTTTTCCCTCAGATTTTCTTGGCTAAAACTATCAAAAATTGTTTTATTTTAATAAATGTACATCTGAATGTCCTCAGTGTCTCAAAAAACTGATTTTTTCCCTCAGATTTTCTTGGCTAAAACTATCAAAAATAGTTTTATTTTAATAAATGTATATCTGAATGTCCTCAGTGTCTCAAAACTGAATTTTTTCTCAGATTTTGTTGGCTCAAGCTACCAAATTTTTTTTTTTACTTAAATGTATATGTAAATGTCCTCAGTGTTTAAAACTGAGGTTTTTTTGCAGATTTTGTGGGCTTAGGCCATCAAAATGTGTCTCTTTTTAAACAAATAAATGTCTAAATGGCCTCAGTGTCTCAAAATGGAGTTTCTGTCAGATATTTTTGGTAAATCTGACACTGTACTCACACAGACCAGCAGAAAATCATCTCTGTTTTAATAAATATATATTTAAACATCCTCAACGTCTCAAAACAGATTTTTTTCCCCCAGATTTTGTTAGCTCTAACTATCAAAAATTGTCTTTTTTTTAAATAAATGTATGTCTCGATGGAGGAACTGTCAGATTTATTTGGCAAATTTGACCCTTAAACTCTATCCAAATTTGTATTAACTCACACAGAAGAGTCAAAAATCATAATTATTTTAATAGATATGTATTTAAATGTCCTCAATGTCTCAAAAAAAGGTACTTGTCAGATTACAGTAAGTAACTGAGTTTGTATCCAATGTCCTCGGTGTCTAAAATGGAAGATTTTATTGGCCCAGATGATCAAAAATCATCTCTATATCATCTAAATGTATAACTAAATGGCCCCAGTTTCTCAAAATGGAGTTTTTTGTCCGATTTTTGGTCAATTTTGTCCTCAAACTCTACCTAAATATAAATTTATTCACCAACACTAGCTACAAATCATCTCTGTTTTAATGAATTTCTAATAATCTAAATGTCCTCAGAGCCTCAAAATGGAGGATTTTGTCAGATTTTATTGGCTCAAATGATCAAAAATCATCTCTATGTCATCTAAATGTATACCTAAATGCCCTCAGTGTCTCAGATGTTGGTTTTTGTCAGATTTCTGGTCAATTTTGTCCTCAAACTCTACCTAAATATGAATTTATTCACAAATACTAGCCAAAAACCATCTGTTTTAATGAGTTTGTATCTAAACGTCCTCAGTGCCTCAAAATGGAGGATTTAGTCAGATTTTATTGGCTCAGATGATCAAAAACCATCTCTATGTCATCTAAATGTATACCTAAATGGCCCCGGTGTCTCCAAATGTCAACTTTTGTCCGATTTTTGGTCAATTTTGTCCTCAAACTCTACCTAAATAAGTATTGACTCACAAGCACTAGCCAAAAATAATCTGTTTTAATAAGTGTGTATCTAAATGTCCTCAGTGCCTCAAAATAGAGGATTTAGTCAGATTTTATTGGCTCAAATGATCAAAAATCATCTTAATTTCATCTAAATGTATACCTAAATGGCCCTAGTTTCTCCAAATAGAGGTTTTTGTCAGATTTTTGGTCAATTTTGTCCACAAACTCTACCTAAATATGAAATTATTCACAAATACTAGCCAAAAAGCATCTCTGTTTTAATAAGTTTGCATCTAATGTCCTCAGTGCCTCAAAAAGGAGGATTTAGTCAGATTTCATTGGCTCAGATGATCAAAAACCATCTCTATGTCATTTATATGTATACCTAAATGGCCCCAGTGTCTCCAAATGTCAACTTTTGTCCGATTTTTGGTCAATTTTGTCCTCAAACTCTACCTAAATACGTATTGACTCACAATCACTAGCCAAAAATCATCTGTTTTAATAAGTTTGTATCTAAATGTCCTCAGTGCCTCAAAATAGAGGATTTAGTCAGATTTTATTGGCTCAAATGATCAAAAGTCATCTCTATATCATCTAAATGTATACCTAAATGGCCCCAGTGTCACAAAATGTCCATTTTAGTCCAATTTTATTGGCTCAAATGATCAAAAGTCATCTGTTTTTATAAATGTATGTCTGTAAATATCCGTTTTTGTCAGATTTTTGGTAAACTGTGTCCCCAAACTCGACCTAAATATGAATTTATTCACAAACACTAGCCAAAAATCATCTTGGTTTTAATAAGTTTGTATCTAAATGTCCTCAGTGCCTCAAAATGGAGGATTTTGTCAAATATTATTGGCTAAAATGATCAAAAGTCATCAGTTTTTATAAATGTATGTCTGTAAATGTCAGTTTTTGTCAGATTTTTGGTCAATTTTGTCCTCAAACTCTACCTAAATATGAATTTATTCACAAATACTAGCCACAAAGCATCTGCTTTAATGAGTTTGTATCTAAACGTCCTCAGTGCCTCAAAATGGAGGATTTATTCAGATTTTATTTGGTCAAATGATCAAAAAATATCTTTATATCATCTAAATGTATACCTAAATGGCCCCAGTGTCTCCAAACGTCAGTTTTTGTCAGATTTTTGGTCAATTTTGTCCACAAACTCTACATAAATATGAATGTATTCACAAAAACTAGCCACAAACCGTCTCTTTTTTTTTATTTTGACCAATTTTATTGGCTAAAATGATCAAAAGTCATCTGTTTTGTCTCTAAATGTTAGTTTTTGACAGAATTTTGGTACATTTTGTCCTCAAACTCTACCTAAATATGAATTGATTCACAAATACTAGCCACAAATCATCTCTGTTTTAATTAATGTGCATCTAATGTCCTCAGTGTCTCAAAATGAAGGATTTTGTCAGATTTTATTGGCTCAAATGATCAAAAATCATCTCTGTTTTATACATTTATACCTAAATGGCCCTTGTTTCTCCTAATTGAGTTTTTCTTGTGAGATTCTTGGTAAATTTGGTTACATCTTGCAAAATTTTATTGGTTCAAATGATCAAAAGTCATCCGTTTTTATAAACGTATGTCTCTAAATGTCAGTTTTTGTCAGATTTTTGGTAAATTGTGTCCCCAAACTCTACCTAAATGTGAATTTATTCACAAACACTAGCCCAAAAAATCATCTGTTATAATAAGTTTACATCTAAATGTCCTCAGTGCCTCAAAATAGAGGATTTAGTCAGATTTTATTGGCTCAAATGATCAAAAGTCATCTCTATATCATCTAAATGTATACCTAAATGGCCCCAGTGTCACAAAATGTCCATTTTTGTCCGATTTTATTGGCTCAAATGATCAAAAGTCATCTGTTTTTATAAATTTATGTCTCTAAATATCCGTTTTTGTCAGATTTTTGGTAAACTGTGTCCCCAAACTCGACCTAAATATGAATTTATTCACAAACACTAGCCAAAAATCATCTTGGTTTTAATAAGTTTGTATCTAAATGTCCTCAGTGCCTCAAAATGGAGGATTTTGTCAAATATTATTGGCTAAAATGATCAAAAGTCATCAGTTTTTATAAATGTATGTCTGTAAATGTCAGTTTTTGTCAGATTTTTGGTCAATTTTGCCCTTAAACTCTACCTAAATGTGATTTTTTTTTTTTACAAATACTAGCCAAAAATCATCTCGGTTTTAATAAGTTTGTATCTAAATGTCCTCAGTGCCTCAAAATAGAGGATTTAGTCAGATTTTATTGGCTCAGATGATCAAAAATCATCTATATATCATCTAAATGTATACCCAAATGGCCCCAGTGTCTTCAAATGTCAGTTTTTGTCAGATTTTTGGTCAATTTTGCCCTTAAACTCTACCTAAATGTGATTTTTTTTTTTTTTTTTTTTTTTTTACAAATACTAGCCAAAAATCTATTCTGTTTTTAAGAAATGTGTATCTAAATGTCCTCAGTGCCTCAAAATGGAGGATTTTGACCAATTTTATTGGCTAAAATGATCAAAAGTCATCTGTTTTCATGAATGTATGTCTCTAAATGTCAGTTTTTTTCAAAAATTTTGTTCTCAAACTCTACCTAAATATGTTTTGACTCGCACACATCAGCCAAAAAATCATCTCTGTTTTAATAAGTTTGTATCTAAATGTCCTCAGTGCCTCAAAATAGAGGATTTAGTCAGATTTTATTGGCTCAGATGATCAAAAATCATCTCTATATCATCTAAATGTATACCTAAATGGCCCCAGTGTCTCCAAATGTCAGTTTATGTCAGATTTTTGGTAAATTTTGTCCACAAACTCTACCTTAATATGAACTGATTCACAAATACTAGCCACAAATCATCTCTGTTTTAATTAATGTGCATCTAATGTCCTCAGTGTCTCAAAATGAAGGATTTTGTCAGATTTTATTGGCTCAAATGATCAAAAATCATCTCTGTTTTATACATTTATACCTAAATGGCCCTTGTTTCTCCTAATTGAGTTTTTCTTGTGAGATTCTTGGTAAATTTGGTTAGATCTTGCTAAATGTTATTGGTTCAAATGATCAAAAGTCATCCGTTTTTATAAATGTATGTCTCTAAATGTCAGTTTTTGTCAGATTTTTGGTAAATTGTGTCCCCAAACTCTACCTAAATGTGAATTTATTCACAAACACTAGCCCAAAAAATCATCTGTTATAATAAGTTTACATCTAAATGTCCTCAGTGCCTCAAAATAGAGGATTTAGTCCGATTTTATTGGCTCAAATGATCAAAAGTCATCTGTTTTTATAAATTTATGTCTCTAAATATCCGTTTTTGTCAGATTTTTGGTAAACTGTGTCCCCAAACTCGACCTAAATATGAATTTATTCACAAACACTAGCCAAAAATCATCTTGGTTTTAATAAGTTTGTATCTAAATGTCCTCAGTGCCTCAAAATGGAGGATTTTGTCAAATATTATTGGCTAAAATGATCAAAAGTCATCAGTTTTTATAAATGTATGTCTGTAAATGTCAGTTTTTGGTCAATTTTGTCCTCAAACTCTACCTAAATATGAATTTATTCACAAATACTTGCCACAAAGCATCTGTTTTAATGAGTTTGTATATAAACGTCCTCAGTGCCTCAAAATGGAGGATTTATTCAGATTTTATTTGGTCAAATGATCAAAAAATATCTTTATATCATCTAAATGTATACCTAAATGGCCCCAGTGTCTCCAAACGTCAGTTTTTGTCAGATTTTTGGTCAATTTTGTCCACAAACTCTACATAAATATGAATGTATTCACACAAACTAGCCACAAACCGTCTCTTTCTTTTGATTTTGACCAATTTTATTGGCTAAAATGATCAAAAGTCATCTGTTTTGTCTCTAAATGTTAGTTTTTGCCAGAATTTTGGTACATTTTGTCCTCAAACTCTACCTAAAGGGGTATTGACTCAAACACACTAGCCACAAATCATCTCTGTTTTAATAAGTGTGTATCTAAATGTCCTCAGTGTCTCAAAATGGAGGATTTTGTCCTGTTTTATAGTCTCAACTCAGTCCAAACATGTATTAGTTAAAAAATCTTCAGTTTTGAGGCTTCGCTTGGATTCCCCTGCCGTCGGTTTGGGCTGTAACCCGATTCTGCTGATGTAGTGAGCTCACCGTTTGTTGTCTTCCGCCTGAGGAGCTGGTTCGGCTTCCCTGCAGGACATCTCAGTCCATTTATAGTTTGCGGGCGGGTGCCAGCGGCCGGACGAGAGGAATTGTAGTCTGCCGTATAGCGTTCAGGCCCGGCGGTGAGTGAAGCGGTCGTGTTCGTCTCTTGGTTTGCATCTAGTTCTCCCGGCAGTGAAGTGGGATAAGTACCTGTCATTCCTTATGTATGAAAACGCTCGTCGTTGCTGCATGAATGGACATTGTGTTATTTACGCAGCGAGTCCCGCGGGCCGCTATTGCTCCACTGCGCTGACGGATTGATCAGGCCACTTATATCTACAACAGCCACCGCTAGCACTGATATATCACACTAAACCTTAACTGCACTTGTTAGGGGGCCAGACTTGGGCTGGTGACGTAACCAAACTGACTACAATGATGAGCAATTATTCGTCAAATTATTATTTTGCAAAAATTAAATCTGTAAGTCAAGCAGCTGCTATTTATTTACATTTTATGTGTATTTCTACATATTTATTTATTTATTGAGTTGTACAACATACAAGACTGTAAATGGTGTAGTATTTTGATTTTTTTTTAAATGATTTTCCTGAATGGACAGATTTATTATATATATATATGTGTGTGTGTGTGTGTGTGTGTGTGTGTGTGTGTGTGTGACCCTGGACCACAAAACCAGTCTTAAGTCGCTGGGGTATATTTGTAGCAATAGCCAAAAATACATTGCATGGGTCAAAATTTTCGATTTTTCTTTTATGCCAAAAATCATTAAGAAATTAAGTAAAGATCATGTTCCATGAAGATTTTTTGTAAAATTCCTCCTGTAAACATATCGAAATGTAATTTTTGATTTGTAATATGCATTGTTAAGAACCTAATTTGGACAACTTTAAAGGTGATTTTCTCAGTCTTTTTGATTTTTTTGCATCCTCAGATTTCTGATTTCAAATAGATGTATCTCGGCCAAATATTGTCCTATCCTAACAAACCATACATCAATAGAAAGCTTATTTATTGAGCTTTCATATGATGTATAAATCTCAGTTTCGTCAAATTTAACCGAGATTCATCTATTTGAAAATCTGAAATCTAAGGGTGCAAAAAATCAAAATACTGAGAAAATCACCTTTAAAGTTGTCCAAATTAAGTTCTTAGCAATGCATATTACTAATCAAAAATTACATTTTGATAGGTTTACAGTAGGAATTTTACAAAAAATCTTCATGGAACATGATCTTTACTTAATTTCCTAATGATTTTTGGCATAAAAGAAAAATCAATAATTTTGACCCATGCAATGTATTTTTGGCTATTGCTACAAATATACACCAGCGACTTAAGACTGGTTTTGTGGTCCAGGGTCACATATATATATATATTAGGGCTGTCAAAATTAACGCGTTAATAGCGCGTTAACGCAAATTCATTTTAGCGGCACTAATTTTATTAACGCGCGATTAACGCAGCGCGCATTTTCTGTTTGACCCACTACCTAGCCCATAGTTAAAGAAATGGATGCACAATGCTGCCAACCTAGCGAAAAGTGTCTAGCAACAATACATAATTGGCAAACCTAGTCTCTCCGGTTTTGCTGAACGTGCGTGAGGTCTCCCAATGCGCGCGCACCTCCCTCTCTTTATATCTGCGTCTGCTCTGTTCAGCGAGCGGCAGAGGAGCAGCGCTTTCAGTTAAAACAGATGTTATGTTCATTCCAGTGCTTGAAGTGGGCCGGTACGCAGGCACTTCTGTATTTTATCCTTTTGCGTACTTGCACTTTTTCGTGCGTACCGGCACTTCTGGCATATTTAATGAATGCAAGCGGAGTCGGTGTACGTTAGGATTGGCGCTGTGGAGTTGATGCGTAAAGCCACATGAGAGTATGCACGCGAAAACGGCGTATTATATGCACGTCAAACACATGCATATCATATGCACGCCAAAGTTAATTTCAGCTTAATAATAGCACGCCAAATAGAAACAGAAAGTCGTGCTAGTGCGCATTTTCATGAGACCAGGCTCTCCAATCAGTACATTATAACCAAAACAATACATTAAAAAAAGAAGCAGGTTTTTGGGATCACATAACTTTATACGGGTAAACTCCTAAAAAGTCAAAGGATCCTGAAGGCATTCAAACAGGAAGTTAAAAACAACGATAATAATGCAGGGAATAGTGACTTGTGTCCAGATGCCGGTAAATGATTCTTTTCAGCGATTGGGTCATGATCATAATTCAGGATTTTTTTCAGTTATTATTTCATATTACTTTGGTTGTCTGATAACAGAAATACTAAATTATAACAATGGAAACAGTTTTGTTGAGAACTTGGCTGCATTAAATGACAGTATGTGGGCACCGAGAGGCAAACAAATGTAATAATAAATGTAGATTTTGCATGTTCAGAAGAAGTGAGCTGTTTTGTCCTGCAAATAATGTAAACAGGCTTGTGTAAGTGAATTGCTCAGTGCAAAGAAAGAGAAGTAACCTAGTGTTTCTATGTTCTTTTTTTCATGTGTCTAATAGACATGAACAAGTTATTTGAAAAACATCTATGACATTTGAAACATGTCTAGGCTTCATGATCTATGTCGAGTATGGTTTCACTGATAATAAACACATATTTGCTTAAAGCATCCATATTTGTCCATGCCAATGTTGATTAGAGTATTAAAAACTTTAAAAAGTATTAATTTAAGGTAGATTTAGAACAGATAAAAATGTGCGATTAATCACAGCCCTAATATATATATATATATATATATATATATATATATATATACAAATCGATTTATTTTATTATAAATATAATACATTTATTTTTTCGAAAAAAATATTTTACAAAAAAACTGCAAACTCAAGTAACTATTTATTTTTATAATTTTTATTTATTT